>NC_077240.1:43534642-43841785 GCF_947179165.1 Solanum dulcamara
CCTAACTTGAGGTATCAGATTTTGATGGATTCTCCTCATATCGACCATGTTCACTGGATTATGTGGGTTTTGGGCAGTTTCTAATGCATCAAGTCGAGTCATTATCATTTGGAGCACTACAGTTAAGTCGTTGTTTTGAGTTTTAGTGTCATCATCCTTTCCTTTCATCTCAAAAAAATCAAAGAAACAAATATCTCTCGATTTGGCTTTTTTTTTCTCTCATATTGATTTCACCATCTCTTGCCTTTGTCCACTCAAATTACAACCATTGGCTAGTTTCTTTAGGATTTATATATAAACCCTACTAATAACAACCCTTTTAGAGGTAAGTTGTAGAAAAAAATTACCAACTCCCAGAAGATTGGGTTTGGTGGGACAAGAAAAAAAATTAATTTGTAAAAATAAAAAATAAAATTCTAAAGTTTCCCTTTTCTTGTTTTTCCTTTTTTGATGTTGGAAAAACAAGAAAAGAAATAATTTTTGAGTTTCTTAATCTACCAATTTTTTTGGGCTGCTACATAACTTAACCTTTAGCTACAAAAAGAAAAGAAGTAGTACTAGTTTTTTTTTGCTATGAAACTCCCAAGATTATCAAGAATGAAACCTTGATAGAACCGCTCTGATACAACCTGATAAGAATCGGGTTACTTGATAAACAAAAAAATAATGCAGAAAAAAATAAATAGATTAAAAACAAGAATTGAAAGATATGGGAAATTGGAGAAGAAAATCCCCAAATTCAAAAAATGTGCTAAAAATCCTAATTGATCTCAGTATTCAAAAATTAGCGAATTAAAAATAATTTATGATACTAATAGAGTTAATTCAAGAACTTAGATAAAAAGTGATCTAGACCCGTATTTTGAAGAAACTGGAGACAATAATTAGTATAAGACTAATTACCTACATTAATTTATGAATAAGAACCAAATATATCAAGTTAAAGAATTAATCCTACCTCCTAAGAATTGTTATTATAAGGTTGTAAGCTAAATCCCAAGTAGCCAAACACAAAGGTGTAAAGAAGAGAAACTCTCAATTAATAATAATAATGTCTACTCAAAATAATAAACCCTACCCCTATATATCTGGGAAAAACTATCTCAAATAGAACGGGAATAGAACCTACTTTTATGGAAATAATAAATAAAACCTAATAGGAGACTTTAAACTAGGAAACTTTAAATTAGGAAAACATATAAAAATAATACCAAAAATTCTTTCCTAAGAAAATAAGGAAAAGTTTCCAATAAAGAAAAGTTTCCTCCTTTTTGGGTGAGAATTTTAAACTCCTTTTTTGGCAGGAATTTAACCCCATGTAGTCCCCAATCTTCTTTCATTTGGGCTTGGACTTGACCATAAAATATGTGTATTACTTAGTCCATTCTTCACCACAATTCTTAAACTCGTTCTTGGGATTTTTCGTTTATGATAAACATCTTCTTGAGTTCCCATTGAAGTCCAACAATCTTGGCTTACAACTTCTTATCTTGAGACCTTGATGAGTGTCTTTTAGGGCTTCTATAGCATCATCCGTATCCATGGATATATCACTAAATACATGAGAGAAGGAACATCGATGAAACAACATAGTGAAGGGACTGAAATCCTACTGGACAGAACAATGAAGAAACTTAAAACTCCCAACGAGAATTAACTGATTTTTAAAGATAAACAATCTCAGACTTCCTCTTTGCTTAAAAAAAGGGGGCAAGTCAAGTAAGTAAGCAGTGATCTAAACCATTTTGAAATAGAAAGAAAGATAGAAGAAAAGAAAGAAAGAACTATCTGAGGGGTTGGTAAGGCGAAATGAGGCCACTCTAGCCCAAGCGAATCTGTATTTTAACTGCATTCCCTATTGCAAAGAAATCAACCTCGGTTCTTTCTATTTGATCTTCGTGTACCTCCACCTACAGGAAAGGCTGTGATCACCATCTTTATCTTTGTCTCCCCATCCTAAAGGAAGTGGTGATCCCTAGCTTGAGACTCAAATGGAGGAAGTCGTTATTGAAGTGTGAGCCTACTAACTAGTTAGTACCTGCATGTTATAGGTCAGGTCAGTATGTCTTCCACTAATTGGTCTTGACCGCATCTTCCCCTAGAGATGTAGTAGTATTATTTTCTCTATCTCAGATTCGTGAGCTACTGGTAACACATGAACAGAGATAAAAATTCTTAACAAATGTAGACATGAGGCACCGAATGATTAAAATGTAGATCTTGCTTGAATGAAATTTAAAAGAAAGACGTTGACATAGAAAATAAACGAATCTAACTATCATGGTCATTCAAACAAATAAGCAACAATGTATTCAACATGATAAGCTCCAGAAATGTAACAAACATCAAACATCCAAGTATTGAAGCATTGGTCAAAAATGAAAAATGTAATATGCCTAAAATCTGGCAGTTACTTAGCCTTAAATCTGCCTAAAGATGTGACTACAACAACAGTAGGCAGGCAACAACAACTCCAACATGATAGAAGCTAATAAAGACTTCATGACTCATATTCAATTAAATAACATTTGACTATAGGCAATATTTGATCAAAGTAAAGAACTTGAAGAAGAATCATATCTGACAAATAACCGTGACTGAAAGATCAATATAATATTGAGCAAATTTAGTGACTTTGTCCCATCCTAACCATTTTAGAAAAAATAAAAATACAAAACAACAACACAAATAAAAGAGCAAGGTTCCTTTTTAATCCACATTTGATCAATAGTTAGAAAAAAAAGAAAAAAAGAAAAAAGAAGACAGTAACATTGAGTGGCTAAATGTAGCTAAGAAACATCTCCAAGAAAATTCACACACAATATTCAACAGAAAAAATAAAGCTGGAGCATAATTTTAAGAACTTATAAGCGTAAGAACACGCAACCCATTCTACATATAATTGTAGAACCAATACATATATATATAAAATCGAATACATGAATAAGAAGCTATATGAAAGAGTTACAATAAAGAAAACTAATTCCTATAAACTAAAGCAACTAATAACCAAACAAAACTCTAAAGAACAGAAGTATAATTCGGGAAAAAATGATAAAATGAAAAGGAGGTTACCTGATTCTGGGTAGCGAACCTTAACTCAAGCTCTCAAAGATGATTCCACACAAAAACATAACTAGGACAGTCGAGGGAGATAAGAAAAACTTTTTAGAAAAATTAAGAACTCTCAAACAACGGGGTGTTCTTTTTTTAGTCTCCCCAAAAACCGTCCTGAACAAAGAGAAGAGAGGACTTTATATAGGGGATGGAGACCCTTGAATTCAATTCCAAAACTGATATGGGAGAAACAATAATTTCAAAATCCCTTAAGGGATAAGGCTGAGGTGGATAGAAATGTACGAATTTGTATAATTCTTGAAATGTATCGAGAAGAGGAATGAATTCAAGACACCAATGAAGGCCGCATGGCCTCATATCAAAGGTTCTTGGATACAAAGTCTCTTTCTTTGCATGATTCTCTATACGAAATTGAAGATGGAGAAAAGATGATCTTGAGGCGTTGTCATTCGATTTGGGGCTTAGGGTTCATTTGGAGGAGTATAAGGGAAAATTTTTTGGGCTTCAATAGTAGTAGATGCTGCTGAAAAGTATTCACTTCCAACCTTCATTCTTGTGGAGCCTCACATCCTTCCTTCCTTAGAGTTATTTGATAACATTAGAGATAATCTAGGTCACGTGGTAAGTTTTAAGAAGTTTCATAAAGCATTCCAAAGTACAAAAGTACGGGGCATAACAATATGTGTACATGTCATAACATACACCACAACCCATGTACATGTCATACCTGCCACCTCACGTCGGGGCACGGCGAACAATGCAGAGAAGTATGCTTGATAACATATCCTGGCCCAGGCTCAGTGGAAGAAGCATTAAGGCATCCACGAGTGGAGTAGTGAGAAACTAAATGCAATTTAAAACATTGTCAAAGACTCAATGAAGTAATAAAGATGAATTGTCATTTGAAAATCAGGGCGATAGTCATATCAAAAGAACTTTAGAAAGCGTAGGCATGAATCAAGACGATACAAAGTAACTTATAAAAGCCAAGGACATTAACTATCAGAGAATCTCTAATTAAAAGAATCATGAATCACCCTCGAGAATTATGAATGGAATTACCCCCAAAGCTCATATTAATCCTTACTTAATTCTAAGACATGCCAAAGGAAAAAGGGACAGCTTTACATACCTATGCCAAAAATATGCCAAGAGAAAGAAGTTAGCTTCACATACCTTTTATGGATTACTCTTAACCACGTTCGCCTCGTTGTCTTTTGAACCTGTTTAACATGAAAAAAATACTAAGGTTAATAACCTTTCACTTTCCAATTTGAAACTCTACAACCAAGTATCCATAGGAATCGTTTCCTTATCCATTTCCCTCGACTAGTTTATTACTAGTTCCGAAGTTACCGGAAATCGGGAGGCATCTCCCCTATAACTTTCCCTATCCAAACTTCCAACGACATCCTTAATTACCACATCCAACCAAAAACAACAACAAGAAGCATATATATAAGTAAAATCACTTCAACATTACACAATATAAACTCCAACCAACTCGCTCAAAATTACGATACCAAAATAGAGTTTTTAACCTTTGTTTCATAAATCTTTAACCATATGAAATGGAGGGTCGTGTGGATGAAACCAGAAGCAACCACACCCTTATTAGAACACTTTCCATCCCTGAAAAACGCAATCAAACCAGCTTCAACCGCAGCACCACAATCACAACACATTACTCGACTTCGATTTAAATCTAACAACTTCAATTTAGTTTGTTTTTAACGTCAAGCATCCTTATGAAATTTTTCTATTTCCAGCCTCATTTAAGACATGTAACATCCCTCATAACAACATCATAAACTCATATTTAAATGGGAAGGCCTTACCTTGTCTGAAACTCATCAAAACTCGCCTTGAAAGCTCTTCTAGCGTGGCTGAAACTTCGTGGCTGTTTTCTATCCTTTTGGGGATGCTTAAAACCATATATTTACATTACTAACACCTTCATACCCTCATGGTATGCTCTATATAATTAATTAACTGAACAAACTCAGAGAACTTACCTTTTTCTCCTTCCAAAATCGTGGCTCTCTCCCTCTCTAGCTAGAGTTTCTCTTCTCCTTTTTTCTAGAATTTTCTTGGGATAAGAATGACTAAAGGATAAAGATGAAAATAATGAGTCATAAAAAAATATATATATATAGTCCACCTTGGGGGGTGACATGTGTCAACCCCTAAGTGGTGACACGTGTCAAGCCTTTATTGGGCTAACACACTCTCTCCTCCATCCATGGGCTGCCATATGGCAGGTGGGGTCCACCCCTTGCTTCAGTTTTATCACGTTGCACTTCTAGCTTCTGCCATATGGCACTCTCTCTTGCTTCCACATGTCACTTTCTTTTCCTCCTCGTGGATTCATAATCTCGTCTTGCTTTACGAACCTATGTAATCCTTGCTATGTAAGCTTGGTATGAACTCAAGTAGCTTAAGAATGTAAGATTTTCAAGTTGGTAGCTTACGTACATAAGTCGAGTCCTACGACTCATTACTTGGCCTCCAACTTTTTCCGAATTCTTATAACCATATTTCTAATCTTCCCTACTATGAGGTGTCACATTCTCCCTTCCTTAGAGTTGTTTGGTAGTGTTATAGATTATCCGGATCACATGATAACTTCTAAGAAGCTTAAGAACCTTTCAAGGTACAAAAGTATGGGGTATAACACTTACAAACCTTTCAAGAAACTTAAGAGCCTTTCAAGAAACTTAAGAAGCTTAAGAAGCTTGAGAACTTTCCAAGGTACAAAAGTACAGGGTATAACATCCTTCCCCCCTTTAGAATATTCATCCTCAAATATGAACCAAAAACCTTCCTCAAGATCTTATATAAATTACAGAGGAAATTTCTTTCTATTGCAATAATTCATACTTTCATCGCGTAACCAATATAAGAGTTCAGAAGTTGGGATTACTGTGGACGTAGGGACTAGGTACGGATACTTGTGTTTCATTTCCTCTCCAACTTCCCAGGTCATTTCTTTGCGATTCTCATTTTGCCACAACACCTTGACGGAAGCTACGTCCTTAGTCCTCAATCTTCTAATCTGCCGATCCAGGATGGAGATAGGTTGCTCTTCGTAGGATAACTCCTTTGTGACCTGGATATCATCTATGGGATATACTCGGGATGGATCACTAAGGAACTTGTAAAGCATTGATACATGGAAGACTGGATGTACTACTTCCATATCTGCCGGTAGGTCTAGCTCGTAGGCAACCTTACCTATTCGGTGAAGGATCTGGTAAGGAACAATATATCTCGGACTCAATTTCCCTTTCTTGCCGAACCTCATTACTTCCTTTATGGGAGACACCTTTAAAACACCCAATCGCTCACTTGAAATTCTAAAGGTCGACATCGATTGTCTGCATATGACTTCTATCGACTTTGGGCAGCTAATAATCTCTCCTAAATAAGCTTTGCCTCCTCCCCTGCTTGTTAAACCATGTCTAGGCCTATTAATCATATTTTGCAAATATCAGGCTAACCAATGGCCACCTACATTTTCTGCCATACAAAGTCTTATACAGGGCCATCTGGAGACTAAAATGATAGTTAATATCATAAGTAATCTTGAAAGGTAGTAGGCAATTGCCCGAGCTACCTTTGGAGTCAACCTTATAGGCCCGCAACATATCTTCTAGAATTTAGCTAGTAAGCTTAGTTTGTCCATCGGTTTGAGGGTACAATGGTATACGAAGACCTGTCTATGTTCCCAATCTCTTTGTAGGATGATCTTCAATAGTTAATTGTAACTTGGGCTCCTTCGTCTGAGACAATAAGTATGGAAACTCCGTAAAGTCTCACCATTCTCTTGATATATAATTTCACACAATCTTGGTTGAACAGGTAGTCCTTGATTGAAGGAACACGAGCTGATATTGTTAATCTGCGGATGACATTCTATATAAATCATCCGTCCATGGAGTGCAAAATGAGTCTCGTAGCCAAGGTCGTGTTGTGGAATCTTTGGCCTCGTGTATTACTTCTTGCCTTCTTTAGATGACATCAACTGGTACCCTTACCTTTTGGGTTTTGCTTAAGACCTTTTACAACTCCCTTAACCTTACTTATAACACTTCTAGGTACACAATCTCGTGTTGTTGCTTCATCGTTTGTTCAGATTCTTCCATGGTCCTTTTCTTCAGATTTGGCTCCAATTTTTATGTCACACATTACATTGAAATTCTTGCAACAATGTGTAAAGGCACTCAACTTAGCCCAAGATTTACCTTAGCGTTGTATCGCTAGTCTTCAGGTTCCGCCTTGCCCTCTCCTCTTTTATGTTACAACCGGTATCGGGGTAGATCTTTAGTTCAACCATGACCATGTCTTTTTTGGTCATTTGATTTAACTTCTCTTTGCATTCCTCTGTAATGTATCCAAAATATCATAACCCCCTTTCCATCATATACTCCTTTGGTTGGTCTTATGCTATATATATATATATATTCATAGGTTGCACAACTACGTTTATACAACTGGTATGAGGTAGATGCAATCTTTTCATTTCCTAGTCCATCTTTCTTTACATATCACCTTTACATTAGAACTTGCTTGCGCTAATGCTATTCTATCCTACCCCTTTCTTTTCCTTCCTTTGGGTACTCCTTGGTCTCCTCATTCCCTACCATAGGAGAGTTTCTATTCTTTCTCCTTGCTACTTGTATGTCACATCTCAGTGGCCAACAAATCTATTGCCATACTTAATCCTTACTACACCATGGCCTTACTACCCTTTACACGGTCCTTAGATCGCTTAGTCTTACTCTCTTATTGTGTTCACCCCTTTTTGTATGCACCCATCCATTAGGGTCTCTGCTAATGGTTCTCCGCACGGTCTCAGATGTCATGGCTTCTATCCATTTATTGCTAGCCTTTATCCCTTGCTAACTCATGTCGACATAGGATTTCACTTGAAGTTTAAGCGTTCCCATTAACATGTGATAGTGTCAGTTGACTTCGTCTCACACTTGTATTTCTCTTGTCCACTTCCCCCCTTTAGGGTATACCCATGTCATCCTCTATTTATTTTCAACTGTTCATACACATATGATTCTGTTCCAACACATTTGACATACTGCACCATATTTACACCTTCTGTTAGATCATCTCTACTTTAGGTTTCTCCTGTAAGAACCCTTAATACAACCATGGGGTGCTTATAATTCGCAATAACTAGTACCCAATCTAGTCCAAGTACTGGTACTCGAGTCATATAATTAATATAGTAGTTTATCCAGAGCCACATTCCTTTCTTCCCCACCTGTGATTAGCTAGCGCTCATAATCATTTCAACTTCTCCATTCGGAAGTACTTATACTCCAGTGACCCGTATTTCTAGCTCTGCTATAACACTATCTTCATCCCAGTGGATACCACTTTTTCCTCTTAATGGAATCGCAACGCATCAATGGTTTTGCAAAGCTACATCCCTCATTATTGAGGGGTCTTTATATTTTCCACGGTGGAATCACATATCCACAATACTTGTTTATATCTCATAAGCTTTTATCCTTGTCAGGTACCTGAGGTGAGCTTCCAATTCTTCTCAGTCTCATGTCAATTTTACTCTAATAATGGTCTTATCTTCTCACCTTTTCATACTATACCTTCAATTCGTAGCTATTTTTCCCTTTTTAATCAGATACTCGTACTTATTGATCACGTCTATCTTAAGTTCTCCTTGCAGTAATCCTTCTACTTTTTCAGTCCATGGCCATTTTTGTGCCCGAGGAGTTTCATGTTACCCCTATATCCCTTGGGAAAATCATTCCTTGGTATCACCGACCCTTCTGAATCCTTCTAGTATGTTATCCAATATATGAAGCACATGATTCTGGACAGCCCATAAGTTCATGTATTCCGTCCACAAGTTATTTTAGTGGCTTAATAACCAATAAAAGGTTACCATAAGGCATCCTCTAACCACTACCAGAAGGAAATTAAGATCCAATAAGCACCAAAATATTGTTTAGTGCCTAACTCGTATGGTTTCCCTCTAGGTTCATTCTTGAGTCGTGAACAACTTATCTCGTTCACCACTAATGGTTGAGGGTTCTGTACTTTCCCACCAAATTGGAACCTAATTGCTGGACACCTTGCCCTCCAATAGAAGTTTTCCTCCGACATAAAACTTCCTAAGTAAATATGGGCCCCCCTTACCAACAACCTGGAGGGTACCCTTACAACTTTAGCTCATCATAATAGGGGAACTGGGTATCAACTTCCAAGCCATATGATAAACTTAAAGTTCCTTCCCCTTTTTTTTCTAGAAAATTTTGGCAGAGTTTTCTCTATATTCCTTACTATCCCAAACCTGCACTTAGGAAATACCAACAATGCCATATAAGGCCGATATATATATACATCCATATCATATCATATCACAGCCACAATGCCTCACAGGGCCATATACATATGCTTATAACATCTCATATCCCAGCCGCACAGAGCTTCCTATATTAGGCCGAAACAAAAATGACAAATTGCCCCATATAGCCAGCAAAAACTATACTTATCACTCCCCTATACTTGTGACCGATCAGTCCCCAGTTCGATCCGGTGACCTAGGAGGTGAAGTGTGCTCCCCGTCTCTATCCGTTTTCCATCTTCTTGTCTGCCCCTCGTCATCTTCCTTGCTTGAATCCAGAAGACAAAGATAATCATGTAACCCTTGGTTTACCGATGACCAATATAGAGGGCATGAATATGCTGTAACACTTACCGTAGGAGCCAGCCTAACATAGTGCTCTGTCATAAGAATCGCTGGCGTGGCTTTCAGAACCACTTCCCTGGTCATCAAATGCTTTGGGGAATTTGTCTTTGGTCCCTCCGAGGGATCGGTCTCAATAACATACTCGGGATTTTCCGAAGGATCAGTCTCAATAGAGTAACTAGGACTCCGCTTGCTTGGTCCTGGAGCCTGGGGTGCCATATGTACCTTAGGGGCCTTCTCTGCACCCCTCTACTATCTAGAGCTGGCCTTTTCATTATTCACCTCAGCCTGTACCCACCAGTAAGAAAGGAGGTCAAAGAAAAGCTTCCCTTAGAGGTATTACCGTACACCTTGTAGTCCATTAGGGAGGGATTATCCTAATAGAATAGCTCTATCGCACGATCTAAGACATGAAAGAAAGATAACACCCTAAATGTCCTGTAGTCTTCTATTTATAGATGTGGTGCACAACACACTGATAAACAAGACTCTACTAGACATGATCTGTGGACATTCCAAGAAAGGACCTCTCTAATACCACTTCTGTCATGACCCAACCCGATAGGACGTGATGCGTGCCCAAACTGGACACTCGCATATACCCCTGCTAACTATAAGTAAGCCGGTCCCCTGTTTGGGTTATAATGTATCAACATACATGATAACATATAAGCCGATGAGGCCATCGTACATATAGGGTCATCCCATAATAAAACCCGCGCAAGCTGACAAGGCTGTCATGATAAAGGGAACATCCCAAAACATCCGTCTTATAGGCACAACTGCACATACATACATATACAACCCACATAACATATACAACCCACATACATGTCCACCGACCTCTAAGAGTAAGAAAAGTAACATAAGGTGGGACAGGGCCCCCGCCATACCTGTGAACATATAAATATATACATCGAGGGTTATTACCAAAATCTAGGCTCCAGCACAATAGAGCACGTCTGAACTGTTGAGCGGGACTCCTACACTGGAAGATCACCAAAGTGTGTATCTGTACCTGCGGGCATGAAACGCATCCCTCCCGAAGAGAGGGGGGTCAGTACGACATATGTATTGAGTATGTAAAGCATAACTGGAAGCATATATGAAATAGAGAGAGTTAGAAGGATAAATACGTTACTTAGGAAAACACTGTGCCTATACCATGTGGATCATGAAAACATGCATGCTCATATTATACAATATAGTCGGCCCTTTCAGGGACTCGGTGAATCATAACTGTAGGGCCATCATAGAGCCCGGTGCCATCACCACCTTATCACATTATATCACATCACACACACACACACACACATATATATATATATATATATATATATACGTACCCGACCCTCTAGTGAGGGACTCAGTGAGTTGATCATGTCATTGCATTATCATGTCTTCATATAGCGTACCCGACCCTTTGATGAGGGACTTGGTGGATAATGCAGTGAACTGCGCAAGATTACGTACCCGGCCCAGGACTCAGTGAAAGAAGGGTTACAGTATACATGAGTAAAGTAGTGATTAACCATATGCAATTTAAAACGTTGTCAAAGACTTACTGAAGTAATAAAGACGATTTGTCATTTGAAAATTAGGACGATAGTCATATCAAGCATCCCTCAATTATCACTATTCATCATATCAAAAGAGCCTTAGAAATCATAGGTATGAATCAAGACGATGCAAAATAACTCATAAAAGTCAAGGGCATTAACTATTGGAGAATTTTTAAGAACAGAAATCATGAATCACCCTCGAAACTTATGAATAGAATTACCCCCAAAGCTCATATTAATCCTTACTTAATTCTAAGACATGCCAAAAGAAAGAAGGGATGGATTTACATAGTCTCTACTTTTCCTCATGTCGTCGTCATATAACTATGTGCTGAGGAACGTATGGCTCGATCCTTAGATAGTAACATATGCCAAGGAACATTCGGCCCGATCCTTATTTAATAACATATGCCAAGGAACATTTGGCCCGATCCTTATATAGTAACATATATCATACTTGGCCCATCAAGGGACTCGTTACCATCAAAATTTTATCATAACATCATCACTTATGTCAAAGATATATCAAAAGATAAGAAGGGTAGCTTTACATACTTATGCCAAAAACATGCAAAGAGAAAGAAGGTAGCTTCACATACCTCTTATGGACTATCCTTTACCACGTTCACCTTTTCGTCTTTTGAACCTATTTAACATGAAATAAATACTAAGGTTAATAACCTTTCACTTACTCTACAACCAAGTATCCATAGGAATCGTTTCCCTATCCATTTCCCTCGACTAGTTCATTACTAGTTCCGGAGTTACTTAACATCGGGCAGCATCTCACCTATAACTTACCCTATCCAACTGCTAATATTAGCATCCATATTACCAAAAACAACCAGCAACTATATATACAATCAAATCACTTCAACATTACTCAATAAAATTCCAAACAACTAGCTCCAAACTATGATGCCAAAATAGAGTTTTTAACCTTTATTTCGTAAGAACTTTAACAATAAGAAATGGAGGGTCATGTGGCTGAAACCAGAAGTACCCACACCCCTTTTATAACACTTTACATCCCTGAAACATGCAATCCAACCAGCTGCAACTGCAGCACCATAATCACAATACACTACTCGACTTTGATTTGACTATAACAACTTCAATTTAGTTTGTTTATAACGTCAAGCATCCTTATACAATTTTTCCACTTCCAACCTAATTTAAGACATTTAATATAATGCATAACAACATCATAAAATCCAATTTGAAATGGAAAACCTTACCTTTCCCAAAACTCGCCAAAACTCGCCTCGGAAGTTCTTCTAGCGCGGCTAAAACTTTGTGGCTGTTTTTTATCCTTTTAGTTCTTCTATAAAATATAAATTTACATTAATAACACCTTCATACCCTCTTGGTATAACCTATATAATTAATTCACGGAACGAAATTGGAGAACTTACTTTTTTTCTCTTAAATCAGTGGCTCTCTCTCTCTCTCTCTAGCTCAAGGTTTCCCTTCTTTTTTTTTCTAGACTTTTCTTGATAAGAATGATTTGTTTGGATAAGTATGACCATAAAACATATATATATAGGATACCTTAGAGGGTGACACATGTCATCCCCTAAGTAGTGACACGTGTCAAGCCCTTATTGGGTCAACGCACCAAGCCTCCACTCATGGGATGCCACATAGAAGGTGGGGGTCCACCCCTTTCTGTAGCTGCTGACTCATGGCACATCCAGCTGCTGCCACACGACACTCTCTCTTGCTTCTATGTGTCACTTTCTTTTCCTCCTTGTGGGTTCGTAATCTCATCTTACTTTACGAACATATGTAATCCTTACTACGTAAGCTTGGTATGAACTCAAGTAGCTTAAGAATGTAAGATTTTCAAGTTGGTATCTTACATAAGTAAGTCGAGTCGTATGACTCATTACTTGACCTCCAACTCCTTTCAGATTTTTATAACCATATGTCCAATATTCCCTACTATGGGGTGTCACATTCTCCCTTCCTTAGAGTTATTTGATAGCGTTATAGATTATTCGGCTCACATGATAATTTCTAAGAAGCTTACGAACCTTTTAAGAAACTTAGGAGCCTTTCAATAAACTTAAGAAGATTAAGAAGCTTGAGAACCTTTTAAGGTACAAAGGTATGGGGTATAACAAGATGACCCTTTATTTGTTTCCTGAGGCTTTTAGTCTAATTCCGAGGCCCATTGTGGAATTTGACTCAAAATGGCCCTTGGGTGTGGGACCCATGTTTAGTGGTAACGACCTTGTATGGAAATTTTAACTGCAGCAGTGAGTCCAGAACATCAAATTTGGTAGGGTAGCATATATCATTTGCGCACACGGGATTTCAAACGAATTCTAAGCACCTCATTGGAATATTTGAACATGGGAAATCAACTTTTTAGCTGATATCTGGTGCAAGAAGTTTTGTTCTCCGTGATCTGGGTCCCTTGGCCGCGTTCGCGTGGGCCCTTGGTCGCATTCATGGAGACCCTAAAATTTGTTCTCTGCAATCGCGGGCCTTTAGCCGTATTCACGAAAGTCAAGTTTCTTGACCTCCACGTTTGTGGACTACTATAGCCGCGTTCGTGAAGGCTAAGTCTGGGTCTTTTAATAAAAGACCAAGGGCGATTTTCAGATTTTATTCCAAAGTTTCAACCTCGATATTTCCTTCATTTGAAGCTTAATTTAGGCAATTCAAAGGACTAGATTCAAGAGAATTTCATGGGAAAGCCAGTGGTGAGCTCAGAATCTCGAGAAGAAGCTTCGTGTGAGTTAAATTTTTGATTTTTGCTACTAATCTTGGTAATTTTGGAATGGAATTTTAGTGGATTTTGGAGAATTGTATCTTGGATAATTTAGCTCTATTTTTAGTGATTTTTAAGTCTAGACTGTGGGGGTATTCGTAAGGAACATCGTGGTATGTTTGGTTTGGGTCGTGGGGGTGTCATTTGTGAGAATTACCTGCGTTAATGTGCTTTCATAATCATCTCTTTAGCTTAAATTTAGGAAATCATTGCATGATCGTCTTGCATTGTTTTTCTACCCCGATTTTTGTTGTAATTTGATCCTTAAGCTTCGGGTGCTGTCTAGAACCTATTTTTGGGGTCAAATTTAAGAATTTTGGATGCGGGTCCCATATTTCCCATTTTAGATCCTAAAATTTATTCATCCTTGAAAATTATGAAATTAGTGTCTAAATGACCGTAACGACGGCGGGGCAGCGTTTTGAGCCATTTGAAAGGGAAAAGCTCTAGCACAGTGATTTAAAGCGCACGTGTTCAGCCTACATGTAGGCTATGACTTTTTTTTTAGATTGAGTTAGAATGTGTGAAAGCATAATTAAAATCATTGGAATTTGGGTTGGGTAGCTTATTTGTATATCTTAGGTGTTAGAAATCATGTTTTAGGCTTTTATCGTATTTTTTGGGTAATTGGAAGCCTCTGTTTCTTTTTGTGTTTCACTAGTATTGTAGAAGAAGTTGATTGATTGTGTTGTTGATATTGTGGAGGGTGTTGACCTTAGGATAGGTTGTAAACTTGCTTTAGTTTCCCCAGCGTTGCTCCGACGGGCTTAGATCCTTGTAGAATGGTGTAGAGGGATAGTGATCGAAAGTTTGGCCTTAGCTAGGCAATAACCTTGCACTTAAGAATACACTTATCTATACCACGGCATGACTGCGACTTTCGAGCTGCGTTGGTGGCACTATACTTTGTGAGTATTCGGTTTCGGCTCTAGTTCGATCTTTGGAGGCATACTAGTTGACTCATTGGAAAGGAGATTCTCAGAACTATTATCATCCAGTTGGAAAGGAAAATATTTGGCACGTTGGGATAATCATATGTGAGCATTTGGGTACCCAGCCCCGGCTTCCATTTTGAATTTTCATCAGGGAGCATCTGGGTACCTAGCCCAGGCCTCTACCGAGCTACTGGTATGGCGAGCATCTAGGTACGAAGCCCTAACCTTGACCATACCGATATATTATGGAAAGCATCTAGGTATCCAGTCCTGGCCTTCACCATACTGATACATTGTGGCGAGCATCCGGGTACCCAGCCTCGGCCTCGATCACCTTGAATACGCGAGAGAGCATTTGGGTCCCAGTCCCATTCTCGACCCCTAACGCATTCCCAATCGATCGATTCTTGGTCCAGAAATGACATAGTTCTTCAGTTCTTGGCGTTATAGATTCTTGGTTCCTAGCCTTATTAGTTATAGCTATTCTGTGAACTCAGCGGGCTTATGAGGGTTCATTTGGGCTTTTGTTTTAACTTGTGCATAGTGTTTCGACTGGGCTTATGGGGGTCCAGTTGGGTGTAGATAGTTGTAGTTCTCTTAGTTAGTACTTTTTCCACCTTAGATGCTTATTATAATTCCTATTTAGGCTTATTCCTCTTCTCATATTGTTCTTACCTTTTCTACTCAGTCGAACTATGATGCCTACTGAGTACATGTTATCATGGTACTCATACTATACTTTGCATCTACTTTCGTAATGCAGGACCGAGCACCAGCTACCATGCGGATAGATCAAGCCTGTTGTAGTTAGCTCCGGAGACCAGGGTGAACACTTGCTATTTTGAGATCATTTCTGTCTCCTTCAGCTTGGATGACCTGTCTTTTGCATTTTTGAGACTAGTCAGTTGTTGTATATATTTTTGGTCCACTTTTGGGAATTGTACTCATATTTTATATTGTAGTAGCTTTGTACTTGTGACCTCTAGGTTCTGGGATGGATCCTTAGTTGTATATAACAGGTTTAGGCTTTTCTTTCGCTAATTTATTTTTGCCTATGTTAGAATCCCCTATTCATGATTAGTTTCTTCCCTCAAACCCATTACTTGTCATTCTGGGTTACGGGTTGGCTTACCTACTTTTGGGTTATAATAGGTGCCATCATGGCCTGAGAAATCAGGTCGTGAAAAGTTGGTATTAGAGCCCCAGGTTTGTTAGTCTCACTTGTATAGAGATAACATCTAGTAGCGTCTTGTAGATGGGTGCAGAGACGTGCGTAACTTATCTTTGGGACGCTACAAGATGTCATTAGGAACGTTCTCTATGTTGTATCATTTCATGTATTTTTGTGTCTTATTGGTTTTCTAAAATCTTATTTGTTTCTTTCTTTAGCAGGGATGGTTTATACACATGGTACTACCGGTGGTGAAGACGTATCAGTGCTAGGTAGGCCTAGAGGCTGGCCTCGTAGAGTAGACAAGGGAGAAGAACCAGCTTCCAACCCAAACATAGAACCCAAGCTTGTAAAGGAGAATCATAATGCTCCTATTCCTCCTCCATTGGAGGGGCCATCACAAGCAGCACAAACTCCAACTACACAAGTTAGGACCCCAACACTATAGGTAGTGATTGCATAGCTTCTCATGGCTATTGGGGTTATACCATATAACTCAGTTCTAATGGTGGACTTATCGACACCGCGGGATCCGCCCGCCTAGCTAGTACCTAAGGTTCAGCCGCCTCCGCCAGTTGTTGCACCCCGACCCATGGTTTCGGAAGGTGTTATATCACTACAGGTGCAAAAGATGTTGGTTGTCTTTCAGAGTTTGTCACCCCCGACATTTTCTAGAGCCATTGGCAAGGATGCCATAGAGGTTTTGACTACGTGCTAGGAGAAGATCCACTCCTTGGGTCTTGTGGAGTCCATAGGCACCAAATTTACCGCTCACCAGTTCAGAGGGTCATCCAGGCAGTGGTGGCATTCTTATTTGTAGTCTAGGCCAGTTGGCTCACCACCGTTGATATGGGCCCAGTTCTCAAAGGCTTTTTGGGCTTGATACATTCCCAGGAGCATCAGGGACCAATTCCAAGATCGGAAGAAAGGTGGGATCCGGACAAAATCGATGAAACGGAAGAAATCTCTCGTGCTTAAGACATGAGAATTGGATGATTGCCGAGTATGAAGCCAAATTTTATCATCTATCCCAGTATGCTACTATGATTCTACCTACCGAGGAAGAGCGGGTATGATGTTTTATATATGGATTGAGGCCCGACGTGAGGTTGGTGACTAAGCACTTAGCTTCTGCATACTGCTCTTTTTTGGATATGGTGGATCATGCACACACTATCGAGATTATTCATCACCATGACCAATGGGGCAGCGATAAGAGACCCAAGCATTAGGGCAGCTATAGTGGGTCCTAGTCTAGGTGTCATAATAGTTATGACAGGCCCAGCCAGTAAATCCAATAGGTAGTTACCAGTAGGGTTAGTCTAGCAGGCTGGTTCAGGCCACCCTACTAATAGCTGAGGGTAGTCAGCCCTGTTTGAAGGGTTCCACTATAGAGCAAAGCTCGAGGGGATTAAGTCTGCTTCCTTCCTACCATGGATAAGTTATCACAGACCACTCAGCTTCAGGATATTTTGATTGTGTCTCACTAGAGCACTGGGCTAAGGAGGGTCCCGGCTGGGATAGATACTTGGCAATAGTGCCACCTCTACTAGGAGGTATAGATCAGGGTTAGGGCCACAATTATGGTCAATAGGGTATTCGGGGAGGTCCCCAGGGAGGCAGGTCAGGTGGCAGGGTAGATGGTCGTAGGAGAGGCCGACAAGGCCATTTCTATACTGCTCCGATGAGGGTAGAGGCTGAGGCATCAGATGATGTTATCATAGGTACTATCCTTATTTGTCAACAGACTACTTTATCTTTATTTAATTTAGGTTTCACGTATTCCTATGTATCTATATATTTTTCTCCGTGTTTGGGTATTGTCTATGAGTCACTTGAGGTTCTATTGCATGTTTTGACCCCGATAGGGGATTTTTTAGTAGTGGATAAGGTTTGTAGATCCTGTGTAGTGACTATTCAGGGGAATGAGACTTGGGAAGATCTTATTTTACTCAATATGCTGGACATCGATGTTATTCTAGGCATGGATTGGCTATCCCTTCATGATACGGTTTATGACTGTTATGCCAAGACCGTTATATTAGCCATGCCTAGCATTACCTTGGTCCTGTGGAAGGGTTCTTATAGTCGCTCACCGACTAGGATCATATATTTTATGTGGGCCCGACAGCTAGTTATTTTCAGGTTCTTGGCTTACTTAGTATATGTCCGTGATGTATCCAGTGAGGCCCTTACTGTTGATTCAGTTCCTATGGTTAGGGAGTTTACTGATGTCTTCCCTACTTACCTACCTGGCCTACCCTAGAGACAGATATTGACTTTGCTATAGATTTGGAGTAGGGCACTAAGCCTATTTCTATACCACTTTACCATATGGCCCCTGCAGAGCTCAAGAAGCTCAGTGTACAGGTTGAGGATCATCTAGGTAAGGGTTTTATTTGCCCTAGTGTGTTGCCATAGGGTGAACCCATCTTTTTTGTTAAGAAGAAGGATGGGACTATACAGATATGTGTTGATTACAGGCAGCTAAACAAAGTAATGGTGAAAGATGGTTACCCAATGCCTCATATCGATGACCTATTCGACCAGCTTCAGGGTGCAACCTTGTTTTCTAAGATTGACTTTAGGTTTGGCTATCACCAGTTTCAGATTAGAGCTGTCGACATTCCTAAGACTACTTTTTGGACTCGTTATAGCCAGTATGAGTTCCTTATGATGTCTTTTGGGCTTGCTAATGCCCCTGCAGCTTTTATGGACCTTATGAATCGAGTATTCATGACTTATCTTGACTTATTCATGATCATATTCATTGATGATGTACTAGTATACTCGTAGAGTAGAGAGGAGCACACACAACATTTGAGGGTTGTGCTCCAAACATTGAGAGATCAATAACTTTATGCGAAATTCTCAAAGTGCGAGTTTTGGTTAGAATCTATTGTATTTATGGGATACGTGGTGTCCAGAGAGGGTATCATGGTGGATCTGGCAAAGATTGAGCTATTCGTAGTTGGGCTAGTCCTACATCTGTTACAAAGATTGGAAGCTTTATCAGATTGGATGGGTATTATAGGCGCTCATCAAGGGTATCTCCACCATTGTAGCCCTATTGACCCATTTGACTGGCCAGGATGTTCCCTTTATGTGGTACGAGGAGTATGAGTTAATATTTCGGAAGCTCAAAAAGATGCTTACCACCGCTTTTGTTCTGACTCATCCAGTTGAGGGAGAGAGCTTTTCAGTATATTGTGATGCTTCTAGTGTAGGTCTTGGGTGTTTATTGATGAGTTGGGGCTAATTTATCCCTTATGATTCTAGATAGTTGAGAGCGCATGAGTGCAACTATCCCACTCATGACCTAGAGTTGGCAGTGGTAGTTTTTGCACTCAAGAGATGGAGGCACTACTTATACGAAGTCCATTGTGAGATATATACTGATCACCACAACTTATAGTATATTACGAGTCAGAGGGATCTTAATTCTAGACATCGGCACTGTATTAAGCTATTAAGAGATTATGTGGCAGCCTTGTTGGCTCGTATGCCCTTTCATGATATGGTACGAATGAAAGAGGCTACATGTACATGAAAAAAAAGGTTTTGACCCATTAGGGTTTTTGGGTGGAGTATCACTTTACGCATAGTTTAATTTGGCTATATTTGATAGTTACGTATACAGAGGTCCAAGTCGGACCCCAATCACGGCCTATGGGGTTGGGTCATGACACCAATAGTCTCAAACTCGTACTTGTTGCCTCGGTACTCATATCGACCATGCTACTAGCCCAGTTTGGTAATTTTGGAGTTGATGGATCCGTTAGAATTCTGTTCTGAGGTCATTTTCATGAATTTATGATCAAAGCCAACTTTTCAAGTTATAAACGCTCCAAAATAGGGAAACAAGTCTAAAACCCAAACGAACAACAAGGAGACTGTGCTACCGGTGCTAGCAGATCATAAATAACTTGGGGTCACTATAAGAATGTTCTAAATGATAAAACGGAAGTAAAATTAGGAAAATGACCTGGAGGGTCATTTTAATATCCACTACTAAAAGAACATTCGTCCAAAAAGTAAAGACAAGGATATACTTGGAAGCTCAAATAAGTTGGGGAACTACTCTCGCATCTCCTGCTTGGTTTCCTAGGTATCCACCTCGATCGGATGATGGCGCCACTAGACCTTAATCACAGGGCCTAGAATGAAGCTGGCGAACATATCTGGCTAGAATAGCGACTGGGTCCTCAACAAAAGTCAAGAGATCATCCAACTCAATAGAATCATATTGAAGCACGTGGGACTCATTAGGAATGTACCAGCGCAGCATAGAAATATGAAAAATAGGGTGTATAGCTGAAAATGCTAGAGGTAAAGCTAACTCATAAGAAACCTCTCTAACTCTCCTCAGAATCTCAAAAGGCTCAATATACCTAGGGATAAGGTTACCCTGCTTGCTGAATCTTATCACGCCCTTCAAGGGAGACACTCACAAGAATATCTAATCTCCAACCTCAAAGAGGAAGGGTCGATGCCTACGATAATCATAACTCTTGTGCCTACTCTGAGCTATCCTTAGCCTATCCTGGATAACTCGGACCCTAGATATGGCATCTTGAAGAAAATTGGTCCTGTGCAGCCCAGGTTTTAAAGACTCAAACCAACCAACTGGAGTGCGACAACACCTACCATATAAGGCCTCAAATGGGGCTATCTAAATACTAGAGTGGTAGCATTAGTTGTACACAAACTCCTAATAGTTATACTATAGTATAACAGTTATAGTATAGGGCCCTCGATCAGTGAAGGAACCATCTCGGAAAGCGGCTAACAATTTGGGTAAGGCACACACTAAGGAAGCACCACCGCGAGATGTGGTGGGTGACGTGGTACGATGGCGAGATATAATTGGCCAAGAACAACACCAAGAGGTTTACCACTAAAATTGAAAAGCATCACCGGTTGTGAAGATGCCCAGGCAACACATTAAAATTTTCCTAGATCTATTAGGATTTATTTTCCTACTTAGTTTAAGATTAGGTTTCAACTTCTATAAATACACCACTATGTTCTAGGTTTAGGGGGGCGTTTTTCTTGTTGTTTTGGGTCTATATTATATGACTAAAAACATTAATTTTGAGAGCTTTTCATCATTAAAAATGCTGCTGGACAGTAGAACAAGTACACACACGACAACTTATCTCTTAACTAGTTTGGAAGACTTGAATGAAGTTTTGCATGCCACTTTTCATTGTTTGATTCTTGTGTTGATTTTCTATAAATTAATAAGTATTGTTTCATGAATTACACACAAGTTATTATTGCTTTAATTATAATTATGTATAGCTAATCCCACAATTAGGGTTGTGGAAACCATGATGACTTAAATAGAGTAGGCAAATATAGGATTGATATCCGTGATTTATTTTTGAATGTATTGTAATTTCTTCATTAAAAAGTCTTTCTTAGTAAATGCACACATTGAGAAATTTCCTGTATTCATTGCTTTACTGGGAGGGAGGTAGTGATTAGGAAAAGAATATTATAACAGGAATTTGAAGAGTTTGGTTTTATAAGAAGGGACAAACTTTGTCTAAGTTACTTGAGATCAAGATGAGATGAATGAGATACGTCTGAGAAGTCCTGGGAGGGGAATTATATGTTACATAACTCGCTAGATTTTGCATGCAATACATTAGACGATATCATGAACGCAAGTCGTCTATTATGTCATATGTCATGTGGATCATCACCCTAGTCTAGTCTTTAAATTGTTACCACTTTAGTTTTGTTTACCTGTCATTGCATTGTTACTTTTTCTTAAATCAAAAATAAAACCCCACTTTTACTTATGCATCTTTATTTTTTGGAAGTAGCCACTACAACTGAATAGTGATAGCTAATAAAATTGTTTCAACCAATTCACTGTGGGATCGATATCGACTCTTAGTTGGGTAAAATATATTGCTAACGATAGACTATATTTTTTTTGAGAGGTATAATTGAGAGTTATCAAAATAGCGCCATTGCCAGGGAATACAACTTTGAAATAGTCTATTAGTGAGCACTTTAGGTTGTAGTTCTATTTCCTAGTTTAACTGTTGGTTTTTGTTGTTGTTTTTGGTTACTACAGAGCTCAAGTTAGTGCAAAACCCAAGGAAAGAGTAATCAAGTAACTTATGTTGTGCTGCAATGTTAAATTAGGCATTTCATGGGAAGCAACCCATGTGGAAACTTGATGAAGTATTAGTAATCAAGTACATTACGTCGTGTCGCGATATTAAATCAGGCGCTTTATGGGAGGCGACCCATGTGGATACTTGTTGAATTTGGAGTAGTCAAGTAACCTACTACGGATACATAGAGCATCACAGGTATGATCAGTTCCCTTGTTTTAAACTTTGGAGTTTTTAAGTGCATTGGGGACAATGCACAAATTTTGGAGGGGAATGGGGCATCCTAAAACCCTTTTGATTTTTTCTCGCCATGTTTCTTTTCTCTGAAGGTGTATTATCTAGTTGAACTGACATGTTTAGGTTGTTTGTATGAATACAAGTGTCTATAGGAATTTGTAGTAGCTCGTGAAAATGAAAAAAAATGGCCCCTATTTAAAATTTTTGAGTAATTGTTGATTGCTTCTCAATTGTGATAATTGATTTGCTATGATCTTTGTAACATTGTGCATAGTGATTTGTTGGATAAATAATTGTTATGACTATGTTGATTAGTATCAGATAGCATAAGATCAGTGCCATACGTGTGTGACTTAAATTTGTGTGGTTTGTTTGATGTATTTTTAAGCTAGAACTTGCCTGATTAGTCTTATTAAAAGAATTGAATAGCTGGATTAGGATAGGATCATAGGTGTTTGTTGATAATAAGTCACTTAGCCTAAAATTAACCGACCAAATGAAATTGTACCCTTTAAACCAAAAGTGTGAGCTTTAATAGACCCTTTCTTTGATTAAACATATTTCACCTTTCCTTTCTGTTTGTGAACCTATTTTTTGCCCTAGTCCCTCTAAGGATAATGTGCACCTCAACTGAGGCTAAAAGCGTAAGTTCAGGGTAACTACTATAAGAAGAATCAATTTGTGAATGTTTATCTTGGCCCTAGTCCCTTCTAAGAGATTATGTACTTCAACTTAGACCAAAATCCTAAGTTGAGGATGGCGAAAAGCAGAAAAGTTAGGGTATAAAAAGAATGGTGGGATGAGAAGAAAAGAAAAACTTGGGTTGTGGATGCAAGTGAAAAAGAAAATAAGTGCAAAAATGAGTCATAAAGATAGAATAAGATTGAAAAAAATGGAAACCACTCCCGAGAAAAAAAAGAATGAGAAAATAAGGGAACAACAAGAATTTGGGGGGTTGAAAACAAATAGCTTATCCAAAATTGCATTTCGTAGGGCAAAGTAGTCACTTTTATCCTAAATGTACCCTAAATGTGCTGGAGCATATGTTACAAGCCAAAAAAGTCCTATTGTGATCCTAAAAAGGTTATTCAAGAGTTGACGTGTTGAAAATAAAGGCAAGCCCATGGTCTATTTCTACATTGTTAGAACTTCTTTTGAGAGTGCAAGTAGTTTTGTTCCAGCCTCTGTTTATCCTATATACACTGTTACCCCCACACTCTTGAGCTCGGAATGTCCCTTAAGCTTCTTAGAAGTTGTCAAGTGAGTCGGATAATCTACCACACTATCAAATGACTCCAAGGAAGGAAGAATGTGGTACCCCATGGTAGGGAAGGTTGGAAATACGGTTATAAGAATCTAGAAAGAGTTGGAGGCCAAGTAACGAGTTGTAGGCCTCTATTTACCTATGTAAGCTACTAATTTAGAAGTCTTATACACTTGAGCTACTTAAGTACACACCAAGCTTACGTAGTAAGGATTACATAGGTTCTTAAAATAAGATGAGATTACGAACCCACGAGGAAGAGAAGAGAAGGACACGTGGCAGCCTAGGAAGGAAACACGTGGCAGCACCTCAAGCAAGCAGGTGGCCCACCTACTTGGGGTGGGCCCCACCAAGGATATGTGGCAGCCCCTCATTGGCTGCATGGTTGATGTGGCCCAATAGGGGCTGGACACGTATCACCCTATGTATATATGTGTGTTTGTATGACTACTAAATCTTTTCTTATTCAATTTGGAGCTGAAACTTCAGCAAACAAAAGAGAGAAAACGCTGGAGCAAAAAGAAAGGCAGCTATGGTTTGGAAGAATTAAAGGTAAGTTCTTCAATTTTTCCTTCGTAAATTAATTGTCTAGGGTGTTCCTCAACCATAGGAAGGTATATATATGTATATTATGGTGCTTATGGAACCGTGTTTTTAGTTTTACACTTGGAAGGAATGAGAGAAAGCTGAATAGAAACCTAGAGGGCCAAGAGAGAGGGCTACGGGTTGGGGCTGCCAAGGTAAGCCTCCGAGTTTCTTTCCGTGAATTAATTAATTTAGGTGTACCATAAATATATAATGGTGTTTTATAACATAAAATTTTAACTTGGGACAGTGGAGAAGTGACACAAACAGCCCGCTCAATTTCAGCACGTTTAGAGAAGTTTCGAGTTGTAATTTGGCAGTTTTTGCCAATTTCAGGTAAGGTAAGGTTTCTCCTTTCAATTTGGACTTTATGGTGTTTTTATGGAGTTTATTATATGCCTTTTGTGTGTCTAGAAATCTAAAAATGGTATAGGAATGCTTGACGTTGGAGACAATCCAAATTGTATTCGCTATAGTTAAATTGTCGTCGAGGTAAATTGTTGTGCTTGTGGTGTGCCGTTGTAGGTGTGTGGGGGTGTATTTAATGGCCTAAATGTATTATAAAAGGGGTGTGTAGTCTTCTTGTTTCATCCACGCGACCCCTCATTTTGTATTATTAAAGGCATTGCGAAATAAAGTCTAGAAACCCTATTTTGGTATTGTAGTTTCGAGCGAGTTGTTTGGAGTTTGTGTTGTATATTGTTGGTATGAATTGCTTAAACATATGCTGCAGTTTATTTTTGTTGGTTGGCTGTAGGTATTAGGGGTGTAATTCGAAATTCGAATAGGGCATGTTATAGGGGAGGTGCTGCCCAATTTTCATTAACGCCTTAACTAATTAAAAACCTAGTCGAGGAGACGAATGAGGACATAGGTTCCATGACTACTAAGGTTCATTTCTTCCATGTTAAATAGGTTTAGAGGACGACGACGTGGATGTGATTAAGAGAAGTCCATACGAGGTATGTGAAGCTTTCTTTTGGCATATTTTTGGAATAAGTATGTAAAGCTGTCTTTCTTCCCTTTTGGCATGTATTAACGTTAAGTAAATGGTATGTGAAATGAGGGGATAATTCCATTCATAGAACTACATGTATGCCTCATAATCCCTATCCACTGCTTAGTATTGGAACTTCTGTAAGAATTGAGTATTGCCTTTTAAGGCTTGTACATGTCAAAAAGTAGTGTGTGGAAAGCTATCTCTCCCTTCTCTTGATATGTACTTGGTGTGAAAATGAGACTATGATGCCATAGTTATTCACCGAGCCACAGGATAGGCTAGATACGAAATATGTATAGGATGACCACATGAAGGGAAGTGCAGACTATGTAGAGCTTACTCTCTTTCTTTTCTGGCATGTCTTAGTTGTAAGTGAAATATGATACGATCTTTGAGGTAACTCCATTCTTAAACATCTCCTATTTACTTTTGAAAATCGAACTCTTGTAATAGTTGAACTAGTTCCTTGGAAACTTCTATGTATTAAGGAGATAATGAATGTACAGGCTCCAAGTCTTAAAGACTACATGACACCAAGTGTTTTGATTCCATAAATGATTTGGCCCTATGTTAATACATGTCTAGGGTCCCCAAGATTACAATTGAGATAGCCCATAATGGTATTTAGAGGACACTCAAGATGACACACCACTTCTCGGGTCCTCAGGCAAAAGCTTAACTTTCTTATTCTGTCGAGTCTCCGATATGATTTAAATTGCATATAGTTACTCACTAATCTATTCGTGTATACTGTAACACTTCTTCGCCGAGTCCCAGGCCGGTTATCAGATTCGTGCAATTTACTGTATTTTTCAACGCCTCTCTCTAGAGGGCCGAGTTACGTATGTATATATATGATGATGTATTGTAATAAGTTGGTGATGTTACAGGGCCTATGATGGTTTTACATATGTATTCACCGGATCCCTAGTAGGGCCGACTATATGGTATAATTTAAACATGCATGCTTTTGTAATTCATATAGTACATGTACATGTTTTTGGTTTGATATTTTATCTCCTGCTTCTCAATTTCAGATATTCTTCCAGTTGTGTTATGTTATGTTTTACATACTCAGTACATATGTCATACTGACCCCCTTTCTTCAAGGGGCTGCGTTTCATGCCCGCAGGTATAGATACAGGTTTTGGGAGTCCGTCAACTTAGGATTCCGCTTAGCTCAGTTGGAAAAGGCTCCATTGTATCAGAGCCTGAGTTTTTGGTACTGACCACTGATGTATAAAATTGTTTTGTCTATTCAGGGGTACGACGGGGGCCTGTCCTACCATATATTGTCGTTAATATTTTAGAGGTGTGCAGACATATATATGTGGGTTGTGTATATTAGTTTGATTCAGCTGGGTCTACATGATGTGTGATATATGTTATTATGTTATGGCAGCCTTGTCGGTTTGTGTGCCCTTTCATGAGGTGATACAAATGAAAGAGGCTATAGGTTTATAAAAATGTTATCGCTCAATAGGGCTCTGATGCATGGCGTTGTGTTATTTGTAGTCCGGTTTGACTATACTTGATTTATATGCATTGTATGTCAATAGTTTGACTTGACCACAAAAAATAGATATATATATACGAGGGTCCAGGTCGGACCCCAGTCGCAGCCTATGGGGTTGGGTCGTGACAAAAGTGGTATCAGAACAGTTCGTCCTTGGATTGTCTACAAACCGTGTCTCGTAGAGTCTTAATTATCGATGTGTTATGCGCTACCTCCATAAACAGGAAGATACAGAACATTTAGGATGTTACCTTTCTTTCACATCTGAGATCGTGCTTTAGATCCAAGTCATAGGAAAATTCCTTATACTAACCGTGGATCTTAAAAGATGACGACACCAACAGAATGAAGTAATTGACGACGTGGGAAGTCACAAAGCACATAGGTAAGTACAGTAAAGGCACAAAATTTATCTATTGGTTAAGGTATTTGTCACGACCCAACCCCATAAAGTTCAAATTTAAAGGAGAAACCTTACCTTACCCGAAATTAGCCAAAACTAGCAAAAATTGCACCTCAGAAATATCTTTAGCGTGCTGGAAGTTGCGTGGACTGTTTGTTGTCCGTTTTGGCTGCACCAAGCCATGATTTTATACTTTTAATACCTCCATATCATCGTGGTGTACGCTGGATAATTAATTTACAAAATGAAATCGGGACTTACCTATTTTGTTTCTCCAAGTCGTCCTTTTTTTCTCTCTAGACTTAGGGTTCTTTTTTTTCTGGTTGCTACTGAAGTTTTCTGGATAGAAATGACCTTAAGAGTCATGTAATACATATATATACATTGGCTTAGGAGCTGACACATGGCATCCCCCTAGGGGTGACATGTGGCAGCCCCTTAGGGTGCCACCTCATCCGAACTTCCAACCCAAAGCTGCCACGTGGTAGCGTGGGGTCCACCCCAAGTAGGTGAGTCACCTACTTGCTTTAAGTAGGTGCATCACCTGCTTGCTTCAAGTAGGTGCGTCGTCTCCTTATTTCTCTTCCGTAGTTTCGTAATCTCTTCTCACTTTAAGAGCCTATGTGCTCCTTGCTACTTAAGCTCGACGTGTACTCAAGTAGCTTAGTATGCAAAATATCCCAAGTAATAGCTTTCACAAGTACGTCGAGTCCTACGACTCACTACTTAGCCTCCAACTTCTTTTGGATTCTTGTAACCCTATTTCCAATCTTCTCTCTTATGGAGTATCTTCTTCTCCTTTCCTTAGGATTATTTGATAGCGTTATAGATTATATGACTCACATGATGAATTCTAAGGAACTTAAAAGCCTTCCCAGAAACTTATGAAGCTTACGAAGCATTCCAAGGTACCAAAGTACGGGGTGTAACATCCTTCCCCCCTTTAGAACATTCATCCTCGAATGTAAACCAAAACTTTCCTCCGGACCTTATACCGATTATATGGAGAGGTCCTCTATCCCATTGCCATAACATATACTTTCATCGAGAAATCAATATCAGAGTTACAAATGTTAGGATTACCTATAGACGTAGGAAATAGGTACTGATACTTGTGTTTCATTTCCTCTTTCCCTAGTACTCTTGTCTTACCCATATTGTTACTTCTTTCAACTACATGTCGTCATAGTTTATCCCTATGTATCCATTCAGTTGGTGCCTTAATATCATTCTATTTAGATCTATCAGTCTTCTCTAAACCATCTTTTTTGGATTATAAGTCTTTTCCAACTTTGTTTTACCATACCAGTATCGACCTCCTAGTTTCTATTGCCATCAATTCAGCAATTAACTCATTTCTCGAAGTCAGCCACACTCGTAGTTTAATGAAATCTCATCATTGTTGTGGGAACAACCTTTTAAGACATACTATATCCCTATATCTCATTCTCTTCTTATTTCTAAGAAATTTTAGGCAGAGTTTCCTTTGTATTTCTCCCTATCTCAACACCTGCACGCAGGAAATGCCAACAGTGCCTCACAGGGCATGCATGTATATATTCAGATCATATCATATCGCAGCCACACAGGGCGCCCAATATCAACAGTATGAAAATGGACTTACCTCATATGCCCACTCGAACTACACCTGTTAACTTTCCTAGCTACTTTTCCTTTCAAATTCAACTTTACATTCCAATTGTACCTCAATACCTTACCCGACAT
This sequence comes from Solanum dulcamara, assembly GCF_947179165.1. NCBI lineage: Eukaryota > Viridiplantae > Streptophyta > Magnoliopsida > Solanales > Solanaceae > Solanum > Solanum dulcamara. The sequence continues at coordinate 43,563,762 of NC_077240.1, forward strand.
ATATATTTCGTGCCTTTGCTTACTTGCGTGCTTTGTAACTTCCAATATCTTCAGTCACCTTCTTCTATTGATGTTGTCTTTCTGCTGAAATCACAAGTTAGTATGAGGAAGTTCATTCCCTATGAATCGGCTCTATCGCATGATCTTAGATATGAAAGAAAGGTAACATCCTAAATGTCCTATAGCTTCTTGTCTATAGATGTGGTGCACAACACACCGACAAATAAGACTCTACTAGACACGGTCTATAGACACTCCAAGGATGAACTGCTCTGATACAACTTCTGTCATGACCCAACCCCATAAAATTCAAATTTAAAGGAGAAACCTTACCTTACCCGAAATTGGCCAAAACTAGCAAAAATTGTGCCTCAGAAACCTCTTTCGCGTGGTGGAAGTTGCGTGGACTATTTGCTCTCCATTTTTCCTGCACCAAGACATGATTTTATACTTCTAATACCTCCATATCATCGTGGTATATGCTTGATAATTAATTTATGGAATGAAATCGGGACTTACCTATTTTTTTCTCCAAGCCGTCCTCTTTTTCTCTCTAGACTTAGGGTTCTTTTTTTCTGGTTGCTATTGAAGTTTTCTAGATAGAAATGACCTTACGAGTCATGTAATACATATATATACATTGGCTTAGGAGCTGACACATGGCATCCCCCCAGGGGTGACATGTGGCAGCCCCTTAGGGTGCCACCTCATCCGAACTTCCAACCCAAAGCTGCCATGTGGTAGTGTGGGGTCCAAGTGACCTACTTGCTTTAGGAAGGTGCATCACCTGCTTTCTTCAAGTAGGTTCGTCGTCTCCTTATTTATCTTCCGTAGTTTCGTAATCTTGTCTCACTTTAAGAGCCTATGTTTTCCTTGCTACTTAAGCTCGATGTTTACTCAAGTAGCTTAGTATGCAAAATGTCCCAAGTAATAGCTTTCACAAGTACGTCGAGTCTTACGACTCACTACTTAGCCTCCAACTTCTTTCGGATTCTTGTAACCCTATTTCCAATCTTCTCTCTTATTGAGTATCTCCTTCTCCTTTCCTTAGGATTATTTGATAGCGTTATAGATTATCTGACTCACATGACGACTTCTAAGAAACTTAAGAGCCTTTCTAGAAACTTAAGAAGCTTACGAAGCATTCCAAGGTACCAAAGTACGGGGTGTAACAGTATTGACATATGATTGAAATGTAAAGTCGAAAACTGAAGGGAAAAGTACGGGAAAATGCAACAGATGTAGTATGAAGTTGGACATATGAGGTAAGTCCAGTGGCTACGATATGAGATGATATTGAGAGCCCTGTGCGGCTGTGATATGATATGAATATATATATATATATATATATTGGCCCTGTAAGGCATTGTTATTATTTTCTACATGCAGGTTGGGGAATAGTAAGAAGTGTAGAGGAAACTCTGCCGAAATTTTCCCAAAGCAAGAAAAAAGGAATAAAACATAGATTTATAACATGTCTTGGAAATGGATACCGAGTACCCATATTATGCCAAATTAAAGTTGTAAGAGGTACTCTTCATGTCGTAAATAAGGGATACCCTTTTTACTAGGGGAAGTTTATTTCAGAGAAACAAAAGTCTGTCTGAGCAATACAATTTAGACCATAGTGTCTCCAGCCGTAATTGCGCTGTAGAAAAAAAAAAAGCTCAGGTTGAAGGGTAAGATGTCCAGTAATTGAGCTTCAATCATTTTAAAAGTATCAAGCTCCCAACTCCTAATTGTAAATTAGATAAGTTGTTCATAACTCGAGGATAAACTCAGAAGGAGACGAAGTAGGTCAAGTATTAAAAGAAGTATTGTGATGTTTAAGAGATTTTAGTTTCTTCCAACAATGGTTGGAAAATGGTTTATGATAACAGTTTATAGTCCTTCACTGACTAATTGGGGAAAGAGCTTCGAACAGAAGCACCTCAAAGAGTTGTCAGGAACTGAATATGAGTACGAACTAAAATTGAGATATGTAAGTATGAATTGAATGGTGTGATACAATTATACAGGGATAAAGTAGGACCACTAGTAAGGCATACTTGGTATACGTTGACTAAGTTAAAAGCCTGTGTTGGGTACACAGTAAGGGTAAGGGCTATAAGGTATAAAGGAGTAATGCGCGTACACAACGTCGCCCTAAAAATAACAGAACTCTTAAGAGACAAAGATGACAAACTTAAGAAATAGATGGTGCAACCTACAAATACCCCAAGAAACCAAGGACATAGGTTGAGGTAAAGCTACTATGTTACACCCCACACTTTTAAACTCGGAATGTCTCTTAAGTTCCTTAGACATTATCATGTGAGACGAATACTCTACGACACTATCAAACAACTCTAAGGAGGGGAGAATGTGATACCCCATAGTAGAGAAGGTTGGAAATAGAGTCATAAGAATTCGGAAGGAATTGTAGGCCAAGTGATGAGTCGTAGGACTCGGCTTACCAACATAAGCTATTAACTTAGAAGCCTTACATACTTGAGCTACTTGAGTACATACCAAGCTTACGTAGCACAGATTACATAGTCTCTTAAAATAAAATGATATTATGAACCCACGAGGAAGGGAAAAAGATGACACGTGGCAGCCAATGGGAGAGTGACACGTGGCAGCACCTCAAGCAAGTGGGTGACCCACCTTCTTGGGGGAGGTGTACCCCATGCCACGTGGCAGCCCTTTATTGGCAGTATGTATGTGTTGGCCCAATAAGGGCCGAACACATGTCACCCTTAGGGGATGACACGTGTCACCCCCTAAGGAGACATATATATATATATATATATATATGTTAAGTGACTCTTAGTCATATTTACTATCCAAAACAGCAGCCAAAGAGAAAGGAAAAACATGAGAAAAGCAAAGGAGGCAACCATGGTTTAGAATAAACTAAGGTAGGTTTCTAACATTCTCTCCGCAAATTAATTATCCACGGTGTTGCTCAAATAAGTGGATATGTATATATGTATCTTATGATATCTACAGAACCATAACTTCAACTTTACACTTGGAACTAAAAAGAGAAAGCTGAAGGAAAACATTAGAGGCAAGGAAAGGAGGGCTACGGGTTTGGTCTCCAAAAGGTGAGCCCCCGACTTTCATTTTGTGAATTAATTATTTAAGGTGTCCCATGTTTATAAAATGGTATTTAAGAGTATAAAATCAATATTTGGGGCAGCAAATAATTGACACCAACAGCCCACTCAATTTCAGCACGTTGGGAGAAGTTCCGAGTTGCAATTTGGCAGTTTTGGCCAATATCGGGTAAGGTAAGGTTTGTCCCTTCAATTTGGACTTTATGGTGTTGTTATGGAGTGTATTATACGCCTTGGGTGTGTGTGGAAACATAAAAATGGTACAGGAATGCTTGACATTGGAGACAGTCCAAATTATAGTCGTTATAGTTGAATTGTCATTGAAGTAAAGTGTTATTCTTGTGAGGTGCTGCTGCAGGGGTGTGGTGTTTGTTGCAGGTACTAAATGTGTTATAATAGGGGTTTGGGTGCTTCTGGTTGCAGCCACATGACCCCTCTTTTCATATAATTAAATATGTTGCGAAACAAAGACTAGAGACACTTTTTTGGTATCATAGTTTCGAGCAAGTCGTTTGGAGTTTATGTTGTATATTGTTGACGTGAATTGCTTAAACATATGCTGCAGGTTGTTTTTTTTTGGTTTTCTGTAGTGATTATGGATGTAATTGGAAATTTGGATAGGGCATATTATAGGGGAGGTGCTGCCCAATTTTTGTTAACGCCTTAACTAATTAAGGAACTACTCGAGGAGACGAACAAGGAAATAGATTCCATGAATACTAAGGTGCAACCCAAGATGCTGGAAATCTAAGAGTAGTTGATATTCGTATTACTTTCATTTTGAATAGGTTCAAAGGATGACGAGATAAATGAGATAAAGAGTAACTCATAAGAGGTATGTAAAGCTCTCTGTTGGCATGTTTTTGACATAGGTATGTAAAGCCTATCTTTTCTCTTCCTTTTTGGCATGTCTTAGATGTAGGCTATGGATTATGAAAGCTTCGGGGCAACTTGACTCTTAGGTTCTGAACATGACTTCAGGACTCTTGATCACTTCTGGATGTTAATACTTTTAAAGTAGTTAAACTCCTACTCCTCGAGTCTTCTATATGACTGTATAACAATTGATTCGATTAAGCTCTTTTTGTAAAAAAAAAGAAAGGCTCTAATACAACCAACGCTCGGACTGCTCTAAGATATTTCATACTGGTATATATCTAAGATTTCCAAAACTCCCTTTTACAAAGTCCTTAGTGACATTTAGAGGGTATACGTCAGATACTTTCTACCTTAATCTCCAAGGATGATTCAGCTGACTACTTCATTGAGTCTCTGTTAATGATTTAAACTATGTTTTGTTTCTCACTACTCTACTCGTGTATACTGTAACACTTCTTTCATCGCGCCCAAGATAGAAATAGTAATTGTGCACAATTCACTGCATTTTTAACCATTCCCTCACTAAAGGGCCGGGTACGTATGTATATATATGATGATGTGTTATAATAAGGTGGTGATGGCACTGGGCCATGATGGTTTTACAGATATGATTCACTGGAGCCCTGAAAGGGCCGGCTATATAGTATGATATGAGCATGCATACTTTTATAATTCACAAAGTACATAAACAGGCTTCTAATTTGATAAATTTTCCCCTGCTTATTTATTTCGGATATACCTCCAGTTGTATTATGTTATGTTTTACATACTCAATACATATTTCGTACTGACCCCCTTTTCTCGGGGGGCTATGTTTCTTACCCGCAGGTACATATACATGTTTTAGGAGACCGCCAGCTTAGGATTCTGCGTAGCTCAACTGGAAGAGGCTCTATTGTATCGGAGCCCAATTTTTAGTGCTGACCACTGTTGTATAAAATTGTTTTGTCTATTCAGGGGTACGGCGGGGCCCCTGTCCCGCCATATGTTGTTGTTAATGTTTTAGAGGTCTGTAGACATGTATATGTGGATTGTATATGTCAGTTTGGTTCACCTGGGTCTATATGATATATTATATGTGTTGTTATGTTATGGAAGCCTGGTCGGCTTGCATGCCCTTTCATGAGGTGATACAAATGAAAGAGGTTACAAATAAACAGAATGTTATGACCCATGAGGGTTCTCATGTACGTATCATGTTGTTGTAGTCCAATTTGACTACATTTGATTTATATGCATTACATGTTTATAATTCGATATGACCACAACTGATAGATATGTATACGGCGGATCTAGGTCAGACCCCAGTCACAACCTGCGGGGTTGGATTATGATAGAAGTGGTATCAGAGTAGTTTGTCCTTGGATTATCTGCAGACCGCATCTAGTAGAGTCTCTATTATTGATGTATTGTGCATCACATCTATAAACAAGAAGCTACAGGACATTTAGGATGTTGCTTTTCTTTCACATCTAAGATCATGCTTTAGATCCGAGTCATAGGAAATCTCCTTATAAAAACCTTAGATCTTAATAGAAGGACGACATTGACGGAAGGAAGTGACTGACGATATTGGAAGTCACAAAGCATGCAAGTAAGTAAAGGGATGAGAGATATCTGTTGGGTAAGGTATTAATATATGATTGAAATGTAAAGTCAAAAACTGAAGGGAAAAGTAGACAGGAAGTGCAACAGATGCAGTTCGAAGTTGGACATATGAGGTAAGTCCATTACTTTCATACTATTATTAATATTGACAGCCTCATGTGGCTACGGTATGAGATGATATTGAAAGCCCTGTGCAACTGTGATATGATATGAATATATATATATATATATATATATATATATATATATATATATATATATATATATATATGTGTGTGTGTGTGTGTGTGTGTGTTGTCCCTGTGAGGCATTGTTGGTATTTTCTGCGTGCAGGTTTTGGGATAGTAAGGAGTATAGAGGAAACTCTATCGAAATTTTCCTAGAACAAGAAAAGGGAATGAAACATAGACTCTTAAAATGCCTTGAAAGTTGATACCGAGTACCCCTATTAGGTTTAACTAAGTTGAAAGAGGTACTCTTCACGTCGTCCATAAGGGACACCCTTTTTATTTAAGAAACTTTATTTTAGAGAAACAAAACTCTGTCTGAGCAGTACAGTTCAGAGCACAATATCTCCAGCTGTAATTGTGTTGTGGAAAAAAAAAGAGAAGCTCAGGTTGAAGGATAAGATGTCCTGCGATTGAATTTCACTTTTTTTTGAAAAGTACCAACCCCCAACTCCTAATTGTAAATTAGATAAGTTGTTCATAACTCAAGGATAAACTCAGAAGGAAACCAGGTAGGTTAAGTATTAAAAGAAGTACTGTGATGTTTAAGAGATTCTAGTTTCTTCCAACAATGGTTGGAAAATGGTTTACGATAACCGTTTGTTAGTTCTCCACACCCTAACAGGAGGCAGAAATGCTAATAGAAGCACCTCAAAGAGATGTCAGGAACTGAATGTAAGTACGAACTAAAAAGGGGATATATAAGTAATAATTGAACGGTGTGATACGATTATACAGGGATAAAGTAGGACCACTAGTAAGGCGCACTTAGTATACGTTGACTAAGTTAAAAGCCTGTGTTGGGTACACAGTAAGGGTAAGGGCTATAAGGTATAAAGGAGTAATGCGCGTATACAACGTCGCCCTGAAAATAATGGAACTCTTAAGAGATAAAGACGAAAAACTTAAGGAATAAATGGCACAACTTTCATTCATCCCAAGAAACAAAGTATATCGGTTGGGAAAGCCACTACTCTAAGAGAACCTTGTACAATGAATGTCGGAATACAAGTGTTGCCTAGTTAAAAGAAAATTTAGAATGGCTACAAGTGTTTACTAACTTTTATAAGCATAAGTAGAATGTGGCCTTGGGTGAGTTATTCCGTGGGTCCCATTACTTAAGTATAGATTAATAGAGGAGATGTCGCACTACGTATGGAAAGGTTCCAGTCGCTTTGTGATTTAGCCAATGTTCCGTACGTGGATAATCAGGTTATAAAATGTACATAAAACAGAGACAAGATGTAGTACTAAGTAGACTGAGGAAGGAAACCGAACGAATTTGAGACTGGACCTAGAGAGATAGAGCAAGGTATAAGCAGGTAAAAGTATAATGTTACGACCCAACCCCGTAGGCCGCGACTGGGATCCGAATTGGACCCCCTTATGTGTACCTATCAGCTACCCTTAAGTTGAACCATGTGTGATGTGATACTATATACAAACCCTAGTAGGTCAAAAACTTTTTTTCAGGAACTTGTAGCCTTATTCACCTGTATCATAACAGGAAAGGGCACGCGAGCCAACGAGTCTGCCATACCATGAAAACATTTGCAATATGTCATAGAGCACAACTGAAACAAACTTACAAATAACCCACATACAGATGTCTACAGACCTCTAAGAGTAATAACTGTACAATATGGCGGGACAAGGCCCCCGCCGTACCCCTGAATAAATAAATATGTATATTAAATGACCAGTATCAAAAATTAGGCTCCAGGATAGTGAAGCACTTCCGACATAGCTGAGAGGAACTACTAAGATGAACGATCTCCAAAATGAACATCTGTACCTGCAGGCATAAAACACAGCCCCCCAGAGAATGGGGGGTCAGTACGACATATATACTGAGTATATAATGCATAACATATCATAACTGAAACAACAACTGAAATGGGGATACAAAAAGCATGTATAACAGTTAACAGATTACTATACCTGCAGCTTAGGACATGTAGTCATATACCTTATCATACCATGTACCTGGCCCTCTAGTGAACTCGATATCATAATCGTTTTATCATAATTATGCCCGACCCTTCATGGGATGCGGTGAATGATCATTGTATCATATATCATGCCCGACCCTTCATGGGATGCGGTGAATAATGTTTTCATCATATATCATACCCGGCCCTTCATGGGACGAGGTGAATTTATCATATCCGGCCCTTCATGGAATGCGATGAATTTATCATGCCCGGTCCTTCATGGGATGCGGTGAATTTATTATGCCTATCCCTTCATGGGATGCAGTGAATTTATCATGCCCGGCCCTTCATGAGACGCGGTGAGTTTATCATGCCCGGCCCTTCATGGGATGCGGTGAATTTCTCATGCCTGGCCTTTCATGGGATGTGGTGAGTTTATCCTGCCCGACCCTTCAGCAATGCGGTGAATTTATCATGCCCATCCCTTCATGGGACGCGGTGAGTTTATCTTGCCCGGCCCTTCATGGGATGCGGTGAGTGATGTATTAACAGCCTGCACGAGTAAAGTAACTAGGAACCATATACAATTAGTTTATTATCTGAGATTTGGTATAACAATTGTCATGGACTATCATTTGAGGATCAAAACTATCATCGTCTCACGTATCCTCTAACTTCCATTAGGGATCACATCGATGGAGTCTCAAGAGTCCTAGGCTTTTATTAAGGTTATACCAAACGGCTTATGCAATCAGAGACATTTGTCATTATAGAGTTCTTAGGCATCGGAGCTCATACATTCAATTAGTATTCATCATATAGGGACTCGAGGGTAGCAGTTCAACTACTTTAAGAACTTCGATATTAAGAAATGAATAGGAGTTATAGTTCATGATTCCTATGCATCCGGTTACTATTTCCTGTATAGAAGGCTTGAGGGTGATAGCTCAGCTACCTTAAGAGCCTTAGCATTTAGAAGTGAACATGAGTCAATAGACTCTACATATATTACCTTTTATCCTATAGAAGCCTTAAAAAGGCAATAACTCAACTATTACAGGAGTTCTACCATTACGAAGTGGATAAGAATTATGGACTGTACTCGGAGCTTTACGAATGGAACTATCCCCAAGTTTCATATACAAACCATTCATAACTTATATCTAAGATATGCTAAAATAAAGAATAATAGCTTTACCTACTTATGCCAAAAACATGCCAAGAGAAGGAATAAGCTTTACATACTTATGCCAAAAACATGCCAAAAGAAAGGTTCACATACCTGTTATGGGTTAGTCTTTGTCCCGGTCGCCTTGTCGTCCCGTGAACGGTAACATGAAATCAATATGAACATCAACCTCTTTAGACCTTTCAGCTTCTTACATTACTTAAGAGTATTCATAAACCCCATTCCGTTGCTCGCCTTCTCAACTAGTTCCTTAACTAGTTAAGGCGTTAACGAAAATCGGATAGCACCTCCCCTATAATATGTCCTATCCGAATTCCAAATCACGTTCCTAATATCTACATCCAACGAAAAACATAACCATCAGCTCGTATAAATAGAAAACTTTGCAACATTATTACATTACAACCCCCGAACGACTCGCTCGAAATTACGATATCCAAAATAGGGTTTCTAGTCTTTGTTTCGCAAAACCTTTAATTATACGAAATGAGGGGTCGTGTGAATTCAACCAGAAGCACCCACATCCCTTTTAAAATACATTTAGGCCCTGCAACACATCACCACACACCTTCCGCATCACCCCACATGCACAACACCCTATTTCGTGTACAATTTAACTACGACGACTTCACTTTCGATTGTTTCTATCATCAAGCATCTCCACGACTTTTTTTATACTTACAGAAGTAAAAAAAGGTATATAATACACTACATAAAAACCTCATAAAGTACAAATTTAAATGAGAAGTCTTACCTTACCCGAAATTAGCCAAAACACACCAAAACTCGCCTCGGAACTTCTCTAGTCGCGCTGAAACTGTGTGGACTGTTTGCTGTCCATTTTGGCTGCACCAAGTCATGATTTTATACTTCTAATACATCCATATAGTCATGGTATACACTGGATAATTAATTTACGGAACAAAATTGGGACTTACCTATTTTTTCCTCCTAGCCGTCGCTAGTTTCTCTCTAAACTAGGGTTTTGTTCTTGAGTTTTTGCTGAAGTTTAATGGATCAGAACTGAAGTATAAGACACATATACATGTATATATATGGTCCTAGGAGGTGACATGTGTCATACCCATATGGTGACACGTGTCCAGCCCCTATTGGCCCCCAGATCCATTCCTTACCCCTAGGCTGCCACGTGTCCTTGTGGGCCCCACCTCCCAAGTAGGTGGGTCATCTACTTGACCCTAAGTAGGTGGGTCACCTTCTTGCTTGAGGTGCTGCCACGTGTCGCTCCTCCATTGGCTTCCATGTGTCATCTTTTCCCTTTCCTCGTGGATTCGTAGTCTCGTCTTATTTTAGGAGCCTATGTAATCCATGCTACGTAATCTTGGTATGTACTTAAGCAACTCAAGTGTATAAGACTTCTAAATTAGAAGCTTATGTAGGTAAATCGAGTCCTACGACTCATTACATGGCCTCCAATTCCTTCTGGATTCTTATGACTCTATTTCCAACCTTCTCTACTATAGGATATCACATTCTCCTTTCCTTGGAGTCGTTTGATAATTTCGTAGCTTATCTGTCTTACATGATGAATTCTAAGAACCTTAAGAGCCTTCCCAAAACTTAGGAAGCTTACAAAGCATTCCAAGGTACCAAAGTACGGGGTGTAACATATAAGTACCCTCTAAGGGGGGAAGCAAGTGAGAGGACTACCAGGTTAAGATGGAGGCAATTGATGGGGAAACATGCTTCAGACGGATGTATAAACTACAATAAGATCCCTTGCTGAACAAAGTTAGAAAGATCTGGAAGCCACTAGTAATTGGGTAGAAGTCAGAATGGTGTGTAAGACAACGTTAAGAAGTTTTGACGAGACCCTGAACGATATAACACTAAAAGGTGGGCACGTATAAAAGCAAAAGAATATACCAATGAAAGGATATCGAATAACTCAAGGGACACTTTGAAGGATAATGACAACATGCTAGATCAAAAGCCACATGTTGGCTGTAGAGTTGGTCGCAAATGATATTGCGATAGATAAATAACCAAGGAAAAGAAATAGCAAGACTCCTATGGTAGGAGATAAGATGAGCAAGGAGTAAATAAGGAAATAGAAAGAAGTGCGACAAGGTATTTCTTGATCTCTCTCATATTCTCGTAAAGGTACAGAATGACACGAGAATGTGTCAAGAAGGTTAAAAGCGGGAGTAAGGAAAAATTATGAAATTATTTAAATAAGACGGATAGGACTAACTAGTTACTATAGGATTGGCAAGCTTATATACCAAATTTCTTTAAAACTATGCTGGCTAAGGATAGACAAAACTCAAAGTGGCTTTAAAGGTCACTATATGAACGAACTTTAGCTCTATTCGGTAGCCAACACTAATGAATGGGTGCATACAAAAAGGGGTGAATACAATAGGAGGAGTTAAAGCAAAATGAAAAAAAAGGACATGGTTGTAGTGGAACTAAAGAGCTACCCCTATATCGATTGCAAGTTAACAGAGGAAAGGGCAAGGCAACACATAAAGACTGGTGAGACAACGCTAAGATAAATCTTTGGCTAAGTTGAGTGCCCCGTATATTATTGCAAGGATTACCATGAAACGCGACATGAGGACTTCCCAAGGAGGTCACCCATCCCAGTATTTCTCTCACCCAAGCACGCTTAACTTATAAATTCTGGTGGAATTTAGTGAGATAGTGCGGGTGTGGTCGCGCAAGATGGAAGAATCTAAACTAGCGGCGGAGAAACGACATGAGATTATATACCTAGAATACTATCAGTTACGTTGAGGGAATTGTATAAAGGACTTAAGATAAATAAGCAGGATTAGCTAAGTACTAACTGATGGCGCACTTGAATGCCACAGATCCTCAACATGGCACTAGTTAATGTCATGTACAAAAGGAAGGAAGTAATATGCGAGGTCGAAGATTCCACAATATGACCTGGGATACAAGACTCACTACACAGTCCAGCGCCAGATGACTCTGGAGGGAATGTTACCTGTGGATTAATGATATTAGCCCCTGCTCCTTCGATCAAAAGCTACCTACTCAGTCGAGAAGGACTATACGAGGCTAAGGATTCCCAAGTTATAAACGTCATTATGCACCTATTCTATACTCTTCAAGAGTAGGGTGCTATACAGGTTATTGCGAGTAGGCTAACGAATAAACCTATTTGCTTTCCATCAAGACCACCTATGCAGCTGGAACTAGGTAAAGTTATAGGAAAAGAAGATGAGGTTCCCTCAGTTAATATCTCAGATAGAGAGACTTCAATTATGATTAACGTCTAGAGATTAGTCCAAGAAGAGATTGGGGGCACAGGTAGGTCTTAGTACCCCAATTTTCCCTTGAGATGCTGGATAGACTGAGCGTACTATTAGACGCTAGAAGATATGTCGCGAGCTAGGGTGTTAACTTTGAAGGTAGCTGGGATGATTATCCATCACTTATCAAGTTACCCACCATAATAGCTACCACTCTGGTATCCCAATGACCCCGTACAAGACTGGTGGGGCAGGACGTGTAAGTCCCCTATTAGTGGGGTCGATGTTAGAAAGACTAAGCTGGTAAGCCAAACAGGATTATGCAAGCTATTGACTACCAACTCAGAGTCGGCAGAAATCATATACAGGGTCACCCAGAAAAGAAAACTTTACCCAAAATATGTTAGACATCATCAAGTTGCTCGTAGGGTGGAAACAGTTGCTGGTAAGTTGAGTTTACCACCTGATTTGGAAACTATACGCCTAGCCCATCAGATAAGGATGCTTTGGAAAGGTACTGGTGAGCCACCTTGAGTATGTCCCATAGATGATGTTCAGGAAACGGAATCATACGAGGAATAGCCTATCACCATCTGGGATATTATGGCAAAGCAAAGACCAGAAAATGGGTGACATGGGAAAATAAAAAGGACAGGAAACACAAGTGTTCGTATATATTTCTGATGTCTATAGGTAACCCCTAACTCCTGAAACTCGTATATTAAGTACTTTAATAGAAGTATGTGTTATGGCAATAGCAAAGAATCTCCCTACGAATAGTGTAAAGTCTTAAGGGAAGTTTTATTGAACATTCGGGGATGAATGTTCTAAAGGGGAGAGGATGTTACATCCCACACTTTTAAACTCGAAATGTCTCTTATGTTCCTTAGACATTATCATGTGAGCCGGATACGCTACGACACTATCAAACGGCTCTATGGAGGGGAGAATATGATACCCCATAGTAGAGAAGGTTGGAAATAGAGTTATAAGAATCCGAAATGAATTGGAGGCCAAGTGAGAGTCATAGGACTCGGCTTACCTACGTAAGCTATTAACTTAGAATCCTTAAATACTTGAGCTACTTGAGGACATACCAAGCTTACGTAGCATAGATTACATAGGCTTTTAAAATAGGACTAGATTACGAACCCACGAGGAAGGAGAAAAAATGACACGTGGCAGCCAATGGAGGAGTGACAGCCAATGGAAGAGTGACACGTGGTAGAACCTCAAGAAAGTAGGTGACCAACCTGCTTGGGGTCAAGTAGGTGACCCACCTGCTTGGGGGAGGTAGACCCCACACCACGTGGCAGCCCCTTATTGGCAGCATGTATGTATTGGCCTAATGGGGGACAAACACGTGTCACCCTTAGGGGTTGACACGTGTCACCCCCTAAGGCAACATATATCTATATGTTAACTGACTCTTAGTCAAATTTTCTATCCAAAACAACAGCAAAAGAGAAAGGAAAAATGTGAGAAAAGCGAAGGAGGCAACCATGGTTTAGAAGAAAGTAAGGTAGGTTTCTAACTTTCTCTCCGAAAATTAATTATCTACGGTGTTACTCAACTACATGGAGATGTATATATGTATCTTACGATGTCTACGGTACCATAACTTCAGCTTTACACCTAGAACTAATAAGAGAAAGCTGAAGGAAAACGTTGGAGGCAAGGAAAGGAGGGCTACGAGTTTGGTCTCTAAAAGGTGAGCCCATGACTTTCGTTCTGTGAATTAATTATTTAAGGTGTCCCACGGTTATAGAATGGTATTTAAGAGCATAAAATCATTATTTGGGGCAGAAAAGAAGTGACACCAACAGCCTGCTCAATTTCAGCACGTTGGGAGAAGTTCCGAGTTGCAATTTGGTAGTTTTGGCCAATTTTGGGTAAGGTAAGGTTTGTCCCTTCAATTTGGACTTTATGGTGTTGTTATGGAGTGTATTATACGCCTTGTGTGTGTCTGGAAACGTAAAAATGGTACAGGAATGCTTGACGTTGGAGACAGTCCAAATTGTAGTCGTTATAGTTGAGTTGTCGTTGAAGTAAAGTGTTGTTCTTGTGAGGTGCTGCTGTAGGGGTGTGGTGTTTGTTGCAGGTAATAAATGTGTTCTAACAGGGGTGTGGGTTCTTCTGGTTTCAGCTACATGACCTCTCATTTCATATAATTAAAGATGTTGTGAAACAAAGACTAGAGACCCTCTTTTGGTATCATAGTTTCGAGCAAGTCGTTTGGAGTTTATGTTGTATATTGTTGACGTGAATTGCTTAAACATATGCTGCAGGTTGTTTTTTTTGGTTGGATGTAGTGATTAGGTATGTAATTGTAAATTTGGACAGGGCATATTATAAGGGAGGTGCTGCCCAATTTTCGTTAACGCCTTAACTAATTAAGGAACTAGTCGAGGAGACGAACAAGGAAATAGATTCCATGAATACTAAGGTGCAACCCAAGATGCTGGAAATCTAAGAGTAGTTGATATTCGTATTACTTTCATGTTGAATAGGTTCAAAGGATGACGAGATAAATGAGATAAAGAGTAACTCATAAGAGGTATGTAAAGCTCTCTGTTGGCATGCTTTTGACATATGTATGTAAAGCCTATCTTTTCTCTTCCTTTTTGGCATGTCTTAGATGTAGGCTATGGATTATGAAAGCTTCAGGGCAACTTCACTCTTAGGTTCTGAACATGACTTCAGGACTCTTGATCACTTCTGGATGTTAAGACTTTTAAAGTAGTTGAACTCCTACTCCTCGAGTCTTCTATATGACTGTATAACAATTGATTCGATTAACCTCTTTTTGTAAAAAAAAAGGCTCTAATACAACCAACGCTCAGACTGCTCTAAGATATTTCATAGTGGTATATGTCTAAGATTTGCAAAACTCCCTTTTACAAAGTCCTTAGTGACATTTAGAGGGTATACGTCAGATACTTTCTGCCCTAATCTCCAGGGATGATTCACCTGATGACTTCATTGAGTCTCCGTTAATGATTTAAACTGTGTTTTGTTTCACCTTTCCCTCACTAGAGGGTCGGGTACGTATGTATATATATGATGATGTGTTGTAATAAGGTGGTGATGGCACTAGGGCCATGATGGTTTTATAGATATAATTCACCGAACCCTTGAAAGGGCCAGCTATATAGTTTTATATGAGCATGCATGCTTTTATAATTCACAGAGTACAGGTACAGGCTTCTAATTTGATAATTTATTCCCCTGCTTATTTATTTTGGATATACCTACAGTTTTATTTTATTACATTTTACATACTCAGTACATATGTCGTACTAACCCTCTTTTCTCGGGAGGCTGCGATTCATGCCCATAAGTACATATACAAGTTTTGGGAGTCCATCAGCTTAGGATTCCACACAGCTTAGCTGGAAGAGGCTCTATTGTATCAGAGCCCAGTTTTTGGTGCTGACCACTGATGTATAAAATTGTTTTGTCTATTCAGGGGTACAACGGGGGACCTATCCCGCCATATGTTGTTATTAATATTTTAGAGGTCTACAAAAATGTATATGTGGGTTGTATATGGCATTTTGGTTCAGCTGGGTCTATATGATATATTGTACATATTGTTATGTTATGGCTACCTGGTCGGCTTTCGTACCCTTTCATGAGGTGATACAAATGAAAGAGGTTACAGATATACAGAATGTTATGACCCATGGGGGTTCTCATGTACGTATCATGTTGTTCTAGTTCGGTTTGACTACACTTGATTTATATGCATTGCATATTTATAATTCGATATGACCACAACTGATAGATATGTATACAGGGGTCCAGGTTAGGCTCCAGTCACGGTCTACGGGGTTGGGTCGTGACATACTACTTCGAGAGAACCTTGGACAATCATTGTCAGAATACAATTGTTGTCTAATCAAAAGTTGCAATGACTACCAGTGGGTATTAACCTTTCATAAGGAAAAGTAGAAGGTGGCCTTGGATGAGGTGTTTCCTAGGTCATATTATTAAAGTACCGATTAGTAGATGAGTCATCATATTAGGTATGGAAA
This sequence comes from Solanum dulcamara, assembly GCF_947179165.1. Classification (NCBI taxonomy): domain Eukaryota; kingdom Viridiplantae; phylum Streptophyta; class Magnoliopsida; order Solanales; family Solanaceae; genus Solanum; species Solanum dulcamara. The sequence goes on from NC_077240.1 coordinate 43,579,982, forward strand.
GGTTCTCGTCGCTTCACAATTTAGCCAAGGTTCCGTACGCGGATAACCAGGTTGGAAAAAAATATGCAGAAAAATGGGGACATGATACAGTACCAAGTAGATTGGGGAAGGAGACTGGACAAAATTGAGACTGGACATAGATACCTAGAACAAGGTATAAGCGGATAAAGGTATAAGTACCCTCTAAAGGGGGGAAGCAAGTGAGAAAACTACAAAGGTAAGATGGAGGAAATTGATATGGAAACATATTTGAGATGGATGCTTCAACTTCAATAAGATCCTTTGTTGAACCAAGTTAGAAAGATTAGGAAGTCATCAATAATTGGATAGAAGTCCGAATGCTACGTAAGATAGTGTTAAGAAGATTTCAACAAAACCTTGAAACACATAATACTAGAAGGTGAATGCGTATGAAAAGAAAAGGGTATAGCAATAAAAAGATATCGAGTAACTCAAGAGATACTACGAAGGATAATGACATCATGCTGGGTTAAAAACTAAGATGTTGGCCATAGAGTTGGTCGCAAATAATGTTTCGATAGATAAATAACCAGGGAAAAAGGGAACATGAAACCTCCTATAATAAGGGATGAGAAGAGCAAAGAGTGAATAAGGGAAAAGAAAGAAGTATAACAAGATGGGACAAGCAAGTTTCAATGTGAGTAAGATGTGTACAGTAGAATGAACCAAGAGATGGAAAGACTACGTCTACCTCATATAAGTTGCATAAGAATGGTTATGCAACCTACTGGTATGTATATTTAAGCATCAGGCTAAGTGAGTAAGTACATGATAAAAGGAATAGGGGTATAATAATAGCAATACAGTTATAATATTTTGAATACCCTACCGAGAAATACAAAGATAAGTTAAGCCAAACTATCAAGATGGAATTAGTACTATGGGCAAAGTAAGACATGGCCATGGTTGGACCAAGGATCTACCCCGATATCAATTGTAGGATAAGGGAAGAAAGGGCAAGGCAAAACATGAAGACTAGCGAGATGACTCTAAGGTAAAACTTGGGCTAAGTTGAATGCCCCGCACATTATTATAAGGATTACAACGAAATGCGACATGAAGACTTCCCAGGGAGATCACCCATTCTAGTGTTACTCTCTTCCAAGCATGCTTAATTTAGTGCGTTAGTTCTGGTATGATCGCGCGAGATAGAATAATCTGACTAGCGGCGGAGAACCGACATGAGATGATGTACCTAAAGCACTATAAGTTACGTTGAGGGAATTGTAAAAAAAAAGGAAACTTAAGCAAAACAAGCAGGATTAGCTAATTACTAACTGATGGCGCACTTGAATGCCAAAGTTCATCAACATGGTACCAGTTAATGTCATTTACAGAAGTTATAGGTCAAGGAGGTAGTAAGAATCCATGAGGTGCCCCCAGCTATTATCACAGATAGAAGGACTTCAATTATAATAAACATTTGTAAATCAGTCCAAGAAGACATCGAGAACACAGGTGGGTCTTAGTACCATATTTTCCCTCGAGCTGCTGGACAGACTGAACATACTATCAAATTCTAGAAGATATATTGTAAGCCTGTGTGGTTATCTTTAAAATTAACTAGAACGATCGTCTACCACTTATTGAGATCGCCTACAAGAATGGCTACTATTCCAGTATCCCGATGGCCCCGTACAAGACATTGTATGGTAGAATATATAAGTCCCCTCTATTGGGGGCAAATACTAAAATTCCCCAACATGATTGAGAAATCTATTGACTAGCAACCCAGAATCGGCAAAAATGATATACAGATAATCGACATCGACATACAGAGTTACAATGAAGGAATAGGTGTTTGTAACAGAGTCACCCAGGAAGGAAGTAATAAGATTCGGCAAGAAAAGGAAACTTAGCCCAAAATATATTGGATCTTGTCAAGTTGCTCGTACGGTGGGCAAAGTTGTCGGTAAGTTGAGCTTACCACCTGATTGAAAATTATACGCCTAGTCTTTTAGATACGGATGCTTCGCAAAGGTACTGGTGAGCCACCCAGAGTATGTCCCATAGGTGATGTTCAGGAAATGGAATCCTGCAAGGAACAACCTATAGCCGTCTTAGATCGGCAAGTTAGAAAGTTGCGAACTAGGACATGACTTCCGTTAAGGTATTGTAGGAAAATGAAAACCAGAAAAGGGATGACCTGGGAAATTGAAGAGGACAGGAAACAAAAGTATTCATACCTATTCTCGATGTCTACAGGTAACCCCAAATCCTGAAACTCGTATATTAAGTACCTGGATGAAAGTATGGGTTGTGGCAATAACAAAGAATCTCCCTACAATTTGTATAAAGTCGTGATAAAAGTTTTATTTAACATTCGGGGACGAATGTTCTAAAGGGTGAAAGGATGTTACAACCCACTCTTGAGCTCGGAATGTCCCTTAAGATTCTTAGAAGTTGCCAAGTGAGTCCGATAGTCTACCACACTATCAAATAACTATAAAGAAAGAAGAATGTGGTACCCCATGATAGGGAAGTTTGGAAATACGGTTATAAGAATACGGAAGGAGTTGGAGGGAAAGTAATGAGTCGTAGGCCGCAATTTACCTAATGTAAGATACTAATTTAGAAGTCGTATACACTTGAGATACTTAAGGACATACCAAGCTTACGTAGCAAGGATTACACAGGTTCTTAAAATTAAACGAGATTACGAACCCATGAAGAAGAGAAGAAAAGGACACGAGGCAGCCTAGAAAGGCGACATGTGGCAGCACCTCAAGCAAGCAGGTGACCCACCTGCTTGGGGTCAAGTGGGTTGGGCCTCACCAAGGACATGTGGCAGCCCCTCATTGGATGCATGGTTGACATGGCCCAATAGATAGGGATGACACATGTCACCTCCTAGTGAGGTGTATATATGTATGTTTGTGTGACTACTAAATCATTTCTTATTCTATTTGGAGCTGAAACTTCAGCAAACAAAAGAGAGAAAACGCTGCAGGAAAATGAAAGGCAGCCATGGTTTGGAAGAATTAAAGGTAAGTTCTTCAATTTTTCCTCCATGAATTAATTGTCTAGGTTTTTATTAAACCACTGGAAGGTATATATATGTATATTATGGTAGTTATGGAACCGTTTTTTCAGTTTTACACTTGGAGGGAATGAGAGAAAGCTGAATAGAAACCTAGAGGGCCAAGAGAGAGGGCTACGGGTTGGGGCTGCCAAGGTAAGCGTCCGAGTTTCGTTCCATGAATTAATTAATTGAGGTGTCCCAAGGATATATAATGGTGTTTTATAACATAAAATTTCAATTTGGGACAGCGGATATGTGACACAAACAGCCCGCTCAATTTCAGCACGTTTGGAGAAGTTTTGAGTTGCAATTTGGCAATTTTGGCCAATTTCGGGTAAGGTAAGGTTTCTCCTTTCAATTTGGAATTTATGGTGTTTTTATGGAGTGTATTATATGCCTTTTTTGTGACTGGAAATTTAAAAATGGTATAGGAATGCTTGACGTTGGAGACAATCCAAATTGTAGTCGCTATAGTTAAATTATCGTCGAAGTGAAGTATTGTGCTTGTGGTGTGCCATTGTAGGAGTGTGGGGGTGTGTTTCAGGGCCTAAATTTATTATAAAAGGTGTGTGGGTGCTTCTGTTTTCAGCCACATGACACCTCATTTCGTATAATTAAAGGCGTTGCGAGATAAAGTCTAGAAACCCTATTTTGGTATTGTAGTTTCAAGCGAGTTGTTTGGAGTTTGTTTTGTATATTGTTGGTATGAATTGCTTAAATATATGCCGAAGTTTATTGTTGTTGGTTGGCTGTAGGTATTAGGGGTGTAATTGGAAATTCGGATAGGGCATGTTATTGGGGAGGTGCTGCCCAATTTTTGTTAACGCCTTAAGTAATTAAAGACCTAGTCGAGGAGACGAACGAGGACATAGGTTCCATGACTACTAAGGTACAACTGAAGGTATTGAAAAGTTTAAGGTTGTTGATACTTGAATTTCTTCCATGCTAAATAAGTTTGGAGGACGACAACATGGACGTGATTAAGAGAAGTCCATATGAGGTATGCGAAGCTTTCTCTTGGCATGTTTTTGGAATAAGTATGTAAAGCTGTCTTTCTTCCCTTTTGGAATGTCTTAGCCTTAAGTAAATGGTATGCGAAATGAGGGGATAATTCCATTCCTAGAACTCCAAGTACGCCTCATAATCCCTATCCACCGCTTAGTATTTGAACTTCTGTAAGAATTGAGTATTGCCTGTTATGGCTTCTACATGTCAGAAAGTAGAGTGTGGAAAGCTATCTGTCCCTTCTCTTGATATTTACTTGGTATGAAAATGAGACTATGATGCCATGTTTTACACTGAGCCCTAGGATGGGCCGGATATGAAATATGTACAGTATGACCACATGAAAGGAGGTACAGACTATGTAGACCTTACTCTCTTTCTTTTTCTTGCATGTCTTAGTTATAAGTAAAATATGATACGAGCTCTAGGGTAACTCCATTCTTAAACATTTCCTATTTACTTTTGAATATCGAACTCTTGTAATAGTTGAACTAGTTCCCTAAAAACTTTTATGTATTAAGGAGATAATAAATGTACAGGCTCCAAGTCTTAAAGACTACATGACACTAAGTGTTTTGATTCCATAAATGATTTGGCCCTATGTTTATACATGTCTAGGGTCCCCGAGATTACAATTTAGATAGACCATAATGGCATTTAAAGGACACTCGAGATGACTACAACACTACTCGGGTTCTCAGGCTAAAACTTAACTTTCTTATTCTGTCGAGTCTCCGATATAATTTAAATTGCATATAGTTACTCACTACTCTATTCATGTATACTGTAACACTTCTTCGCCGAGTCCCGAGCCGGTTATTAGATTCATGCAATTCACTGCATTGTCCACCGCCCCTCACTAGAGGGCCGGGTTATATATGTATATATATGATGATGAGTTGTAATAAGTTGGTTTTACAGATATATTCACCGGATCCTTGGTAGGGCCATCTATATGGTATAATTTGAACATTCATGCTTTTGTAATTCACAGAGTATAGGTATAGGTTTCTGATTTGATATTTTATCCCTTGCTTCTCTATTGTAATTCACAGAGTATAGGTACATATGTCGTACTGACTCCCTTCCTTCGGGGGGCTGCGTTACATGTACGTAGGTACAGAACGGGTTTTGGGAGTCTGTCAGCTTAGGATTCCGCTCAGCTCAGCTGGAAGAAACTCTATTGTATCGAAGCCTAGGTTTTTGGTACTGAACACTGATGTATAAAATTGTTTTGTCTATTAAGGGGTACGACGGGGGCCCTATCCCGCCATATGTTATCATTAATATTTTAGAGGTATGCAGACATATATATGTGTGTTGTGTATGTCAGTTTGATTCAGCTGGGTCTACATAATGTGTGATATATGTTATTATGTTATGGCAGCCTTGTCGGCTTGCATGCCCTTTCATGAGGTGATATAAATGAAAGAGTCTACAAGTTTATAAAAATATTATTGCCCAATAGGGCTTTGATACACGGCGTTGTGTTGTTTGTAGTCCAGTTTGACTACACTTGATTTATATGCATTGCATGTCTATAGTTTGACTTGACCACAACTAATAGATATATATACGGGGGTCCAGGTCGGACCCCAGTCGCCGACGCTAGAGACTTTTTTATGGTTAGGGCACTGTGATTGTGTTGTTTAGATGCTACATTGACTAGTATATGACTGATTGTATTTATTTGGTTAGCCAAGATTAGTACAATGTTATGAATTAATCATTGCGAGTTGGTTAGAGCATGAGTGCATTGCATAAGTGAAGTTGGGCATATGGGTTATGTTGTAGGGCTTATATATATATTTCCAATGAGTTGATTATATTTGTGCATCGTTTGGTTTTATGTTGTGTTATTACTTGAGGAAAAGCAACAATTCTAAGTTTAGGGTGTTGATGTGTCTCCAAAAGACGGCATTTACGATGCCCAAAACATAGAATTATTGTAAGCTCTGAAGCGTGTTTTGTTAGTTAGATATATGTTTTTATTTAGTTTTCAGTGAAATTGAAGTTTGCTTGAGTTGATGATCGTTGGATTGGTTTATGTGGAAATTTTCTTGCATTTGGACTAACACTTAGTTTTGTTGAGGTTTTGGGATAACTTGTGAGGACAAATCAAAGAAGGAACTTCATTGTGCATTGAAAGATCTTACCTTGGATGTTTGGAGACTAAATCAACATATTTGGATAAAGGGTGTACACCACGAGACCCTTGAAGGTTCATGGTACACACCACTCTCGGTGAAAAGGGCCCTCCATCCGTGAAGGAACCATCGAGGAAAGCAGCCAAGAATTTGGCTAAGACAGAAGTGGCCTTTATGGATGCTGTGGTGGGATGGCAAGGCATATTTGGCCAAGGATAACACCAAGAGGCATACCACTTGGCTTGAAAAGCATCACTGGTCGTGAAGATGCCCAGGCGAAACATTAGAAGTTTTCCTAGTTCTATTAGGATTTGTTTTCCTACTTAGTTTAGGATTAGGTTTCAACTTCTATAAATATCGACTTTGTTCTAGGTTTAGGGGGGCATTTTACCTATTGTTTTGGGGCTATATTAGACGACTAAATTTTTTATTTTAAAGATATTTTCATCATCAAAAATGCTACTAGAGAGTAGCACAAGAGCACACATGACAATTTGTTTCTTCGCTAGTTTGGTAGACTTGAATCAAGTTTTGCTTGCTAGCTTACATCATTTGATTCTTGTGTTGATTTTGTATAACATTGTAAGTACTGTTTCATAAATTATACACAAGCTCTTTTTTCTTTACTTATAATTATGCATAGGTAATCCCATAACTAGGGCTGTGGGAACCATGACGACTTAAATAGAGTGTGCAAACGTAGGATTCATATTCGTGATTTATTTTTGCATGTATTGTGATTTATTCATTAAAAAGTCTTTCTTATTGATTGCATGAATTGAGAATTTTCTTGTATTCATTTCTTTTCCGGGAGAGAGTTAGTGATAAACAAAAGATTATCACATCAGGAATTCGAAGAGTCTGGCTTCGTAAAAAGTGATAAACTTTGTGTAAGTTACTTGAGATCAGAAGGAGCTAGTACTCTGAGATCTAGAACGATGTTTAGTGAAGAAAATATTTTGAGATCGGGAGGAGATGAATGATATATGTCTAATAAGGAAGGGAGGTGAATTGGATGTTAGATAACTTTCTAGATTTTACATGCAATACATTGGACAATATCACGAATACGAGTTATATATTATGTCGTATGTCATGGGGATCATAACCCTAGTCTAGTCTACATATTGTTATAACCTTAAATTTGTTTACTTGTCATTTTATTGTTACTTGTTCTTAAATCAAATCTAAAACTCCAACTTTTACTTTATGCATCTTTATTTTCGGGAAGTAGCTACTACAACTGAATAGTGATAGCTAATAGAATTATTTCAACCTATTCACTGTAGGATCGACCCTGACTCGTAGTTGGGTAAAATACACTACTAATGATCATCTATATTTCATTCAAGAGGTATAATTGAGAATTATCACATACGCTATAACTTTACTTCTCTACATCAACATACAACCCAATCCAACTCTAGATGCATCATAATAAATGACGAAACTATATGTTTCCTCGGGTAGGGACAAAAACTGGAGCAGTAGTCAATATCATTTTCAACTCTTGAAAACTCTTCTCACACACAAATGACCATTTAAAGTTAGTCTTTTTCTAAATCAACTTAGTCAACGGCGAAGATATGGATGAAAATCCCTCAACAAACATCCAATAGTAACTAGCTAAATCTAAGAAACTTCTTATGTCTATCGAAGATGTGGGTCTGGGCTAGTTCTTAAGGTCTTCAATTTTCTCTAAATCAACTCGAATACCATCTCTAGAAATAATATGGCCTAAGAATTCCATCGATGCAAGCCAAAACTCATACTTTAAAAACATTGCAGACAACTCTCGATCATTAAGAGTTTGGAGAATAATTCAGAGATAGTTGACATACTCCTGCTCACTTCTTGAATAGATTAGGATATCGTTGATAAATACAATAAAAAACATGTCTAAGTACTGTTTGAACATTCTGTTCATGAGGTCCATAAATTTTGCATGAGCGTTATTCAAACCAAAGGACATAACTAGGAACTCATAATGACCATACCTTGTTCTAAAGGTTTTGTTCACAATGTCACTTTCTCTCACTTTCAACTAATGATAGACTGATTTAAGGTCTATCTTAGAGAAATAAGTAGCACCCTTAAGTTAGTCGAAATGCCATTGATTCTAAGGAGAGAGTACTTATTCTTTATAGTAACCTTTTTCAACTGACGGTAGTCAATGAACATTCTTAGAAACCATCTTTCTTTTGCACGAGTTTGATAGAAGTACCCCCAAGGTGAGCTAAGAGATCTCTCAGCTACTTTTTTAACTTTTTTAACTTGGCTGAATCTATTATATACGACAAAATAGAAATAGACTGAGTATTGGGAATAACATCTATTTCGAAGTCTATATCTATATCGGGAGGGACTCTAGGTAAACCTTCAAGAAAGACTTCATAAAACTCACTCACAATTGTAACTGACTGAAGGGATGAGGTCTCTGCACTATCATCTCTAACTCGAACAATGTGGTAGATACTCCCCTTAGAGACTAACTTTATCGACTTAAGGTATGAAATGAATCGACCCTTAGGCAAAACTAGATTAACCTTCCACTTAATAATTGGCTCATTAGGAAACTAGAATTTGAGAAGTCAAGTTCTACAATCAACTAAGGTATAACAAGCATAAAAGTCATTCCACGCTAAGAATCATATCAAAGTCAACCATGTCTAACTCAACTAAGTCTACAGAAGTATCTTTATTATAAATATAGACTATACAATTTTGATAGGCTATTTTTGGTAGAATAGACTCACCAACAATAATAGAAATATTGAAAGGCTTTAAAAGTCATTCGGGAAGGATCCCAAAAATAATGGCTACATAAGGAGTCACAAAAGATAAGGTAGAACATGGATCAAATAATGTATAAACATTATGAGTAAAGACTCGAAGCATACCAATGACAATATCTGGTGAGTTCTCTTGGTTGTGGCAACTAGCCATAGCATACATACAATTTGAACCTCCGCCTGCCCCTAATGTAGAACCTCTCTAATTACCCTATTTGGTGGTGCTTCTGAAGAAGATTGTCTCTATTTCCCCCATTACCTTGCCTATCTAACGAGCAATCCCTCATGCATTGACCCATTTGGCTACAATTTTAGTAATCACTAGTGCCACTAAAATTTTGCTTGCCTTGAGACCTCTAGTCATTCCCATTATTGGTTGCAGTTACACTTGCTAAAGAAGATGCATAACTAGAAGACCTCTTCTAAATGAATGAGCAGTTGCCATTTCTACCCTTTTGAGTGTTAGACTCATTACATGTGGACTTATCTTTCATTTTCTAGTGCTCCTCCCTATACTTATTCTTGTTATCCTAAACTCACCGAGCATATACCATAAGTATGGAGGTTTCCATATCTGAAATCAACAAACTTGCTTGACACTCCTTTTTCACATGCCTGCTCAAGCCAGAAACAAACTTCCTTATCTTCAACCTTATATTTGGAACCATTGCGGGAGCATACATGGATAACCAAATGAACTTAAGGCTACACTCCTTGAAAATAATCCCCTCCTTCTTCATATTCATAAACTTATCTACCTTTGCATATCTTAGCTCTTACAAAAAGAAATGGTCGAGGAATGTAATTTCAAATCCATCCCAGATTGCAGGCTCTGTATCCTCACCTCGACTTTCCTCTCAATGGTTGTATTATACATTAGAAACATCCTTTTGTTGATAAGATACCAATTCAACTCCCTCTACCTCAGTAGCATGCATTGTCTTTATGATCTTCCATATATCATCAATGAAGATTTGACAGTCTTCCTCAACTCTAGATCCAGAGAAGACTGGTGGGTTCATCCTCATGTTGTCTTAGATTCTATTAGAAGAATATGGCTCTTGAGGACTAGATCTTAGTAGTGGGATATGCTAGCGGTCTATCTAGGCAACCCTCAACTCGTTGAGCATAGAAATTGCTCCTCTATATTTAACCTCAAAAGTAATAGCAAGCTGGGTAGTCTATGAAGCCTTTTGTGTCCCATTATTATTCTTATTTTGATTCTAAGCTCCTCGGGGTTGGTTTTAGATCTGCATTCTGGACTGTGGTGGAATCTTGTTGTCAGCAACATTTCTCTACCATAGGCATGACCATCACTTAGAAACCATTGCTGGTTCCCAAGAAAACCCTTGGCCTGGCTAACTCACTAAGCAGAAGACTTATTGATAAGAAGTATACTCATATGGGAACAATAAGTGTAAATAAACTTAACTATCCCTCTTTAAACTCAATACTAAAATATATGATGTATATATCTTGATATTTCCAAAACATAACACAAATGAAAAAAAACTGAATACACTCAAACTCTGTGTGACTAGTCTCTAATGCCTCTAAAACTGACTCTAAATGGGTACCAAGATAGACCCATGGGTAACTCAAAATGAATACTGGTACTAAAATGGAAGAATAAAATAAAGATTTGAGAGCTCTTTTGATTGCAAAGAGGCCTCACTAAAGGTGGATAGAAAACTAATCTTTAATGATGCGCCTGTTAAGGATCTCTATCAATTGTGTTTGCATCATAAAATGATGCAACGCCAAATAGCGTCAGTTCATGGAATGTACGGTATGTAAAATGGTTGGAAAAAAAACTTACTCAAGATACTTAACTCAACTCAACTAAGAAAATAGCTTAACTCAATAAGTCATACAATATATATATATATATATATATATATATATATAGAAAATGCTTTAAAGATATCAATAGATACTGTACCTCAGTGTCTACAAATATTATATTTTATTCTAGAGGAGTTTCTCTAACCGACAACCATTACTTATGAGCTATGTGATGGTACAATGAACTACTGACGTTGCCATAACATTTCTAATACTTTGCTAGGGTAAAAGATACAAACTCATCTCTGCATCCATATAAAATTCCTCTTTTTGGACTATGAGGAGTCGCCCGAATGAATGGTATGATCCTATCCTATACTGGCTATGTAGTTTATGGGGTTCGAGTTGTTCTATACTCTTATCCAAATCGGTGCTCAATACTACTCCCAATATGTATTTACTATGCTCATATCTCAAGTGAGTGTATTTACTCAATTAACTCATTTAGTCTCTTTTGGACTTAGCTCAAACTTAAATCTTCCCAACTCATCTTTTCTCTTAACAATAGATATGTTCTCAACTCAATAAATGCACTTAAAAGTATAATTGACTTCTCAACTCAATATCAAAAATAAATGTTTAAAGGTATTTGTTATGCCCGTACTTTTGTACTTCGAAAAGCCTTCTTAAACTTCTTAAAAGTTGCCACATGACCAAGATTATCTATAATGTTATCAAATAACTCTAAGGAAGGGAGGATGTGATGCACCATAAGTGTGAAGGTTGGAAATAGGGTTATAAGGATTTAAACCAAGTTGGGGGCCAAAGTAACAAGTCGTGGGACTCGACTTACTTGCGTAAGCTACCAACTTGGATGTCTTACGTACTTAAGCTATTGGAGTACATGTTGACCTTAAGTAGCAAGGAATACATAGGCTGTTGGAGTGAGATGAGATTACAAACCCACGGAAGAGAAATAAGGAGATGACGCACCTACTCAAAGAAAGTAGGTGATGCACCTACTTAGGGTCAAGTAGGTGATGCAGTAGCTTGGGGTGGACCCCACTGCCACGTGGCAGTGTGTGAGAGACCGCACAGGCTGAGCTGGCACCCTAAAGGGCTGCCACGTGTAAACCCTAGGGGAATGCCATATGGAACCTCCTAAGGAGATATATATGTATGTATTTTATGACGAAGTCATCATATTTCTCACTTTGAGACTTAGAAGCTAAGAGAGAAAATTGAGAGGAAGAAAGAAGAGAGCTACGGCTTGACTTCTCCAAAGGTAAATCTCTAATTTTTCTCCATAAATTAATTATCTAAGGTGTTCCTCGGATACGTAAAGGTTTATATATGTATATTATAATGACTAACGAGTCATTTCATCAGCCCTACACTTGGAAAGAATTGAGAAAAAATCCTAGGAAGCCAAAGAGAGGAGCTACAGGTTTGGAGGCCAAGAAAGGTAAGGCCCAATTTTGTTCTATGAATTAATTATTTAAGGTATACTATAGTGATATAACGGTGTTTAATAATGAAAAAAATTGGTTTAAGGAAGCAAGGAAGAGTGATGACCAGTCCACTACTTTTTAGCGCGATTAAGGAACTTCCGAGGTTAGTTTTTACAAGTTTTAAACAAGGTAAGTTCTTCCCTTTCAAGGGGAAGTTAATCATGTTGATATGGGCTGTATTACCGGTGTTAAATGAAGTTGAAAGTAGGAAAAATGTATAAGTATGCTTGGCGTTAGAAACAAACTAATTTGAAGTCTTACGCAGCTTTATAGGGAAGGTTCAGAATAAAAGGTTAAGTGTTAACGAAAGTAAAGGTAAGCCACAAGATGAGGTGAATGCCAGAAATGACTAGTGTGCTAAGAACAAATAGAGGTAAACAAGAGATGTGTTGAAAACGAAAAATGAAAGAACTACTGAAGAAAGCACTCAAGATAGACGTAATTACTCAAGTGTGAGTATCGGACACAAAGGGAAATAGACAGCTACGTACTGAAGGTATAGTACAATGAAAAGGTAATAAGACAAGACCACTATTAAAACAAAGTTGCTATGATTCTGAGTAAGATTAGAAGATAGCATCGAGTACATGACAAGGATGAAAGCTCATGAGGCATAAAGTAGCATTATGTATACATGACTCCACCTTGGAGAATAGTGAGATCCTTCAAGGATAGAGGATGTAGAATTGCAGAACAACGGGTGCATTGCAAATTTACTAGAGGAACAAATGCTGTCCACAGGAATAAGGCTAGTATTATGACCAAGTTTGAAATACAGATCATCAAGGTATAAGTGCTCCCAAGTGGGGAATTTAAAACGATTATGAGCACGAGCTAATTACTGTTTGGGATGAATGGAATGTGTCTTTGAATTCACTGCTACACTAAGGATACTACTCTAGTACCAGTGTTCAGACTGGATTTGGTACTATATATCGAGGATTCTAAGTACCTCATGATTGTATTAAGGCTTCATACATAGGTACACCCAAAAGGGGGGAAGTGGATATGAGAGATACAAGTGTGAGATGAAACCAACTGACATTAAAATATGTTAATGTAAACACGTAAACTTTAAGTGAGATCCTATGCCGGAAGGAGCTAGCAAGATCTAAAAGCCAGTAATAGACAGATAGAAGTCAAGATGATATCTAAAATAGTGCGGAGGATTATTGGGAAGAACCTTGAGCAGTATGACATTAACGTATGGGTGCATACTAAAAGGGATGAATACGACAAGAGAATAATAATGAGTAGCTTAAAGATATTATAAGGGATAGTTAGGCTATACTTGACTAAAGGTTAAGATGTTGTCAATAGAGTTATTGGATACTAATATTGTGACATACAAGTAGCAAAAGAAAAAGGATAAGAAATCTTTCCTACGGTAGAATATGAGAAGACTTAAGAGTAAGTAAAGGAAGCGAAACAAGTATGAAAGAATGTACTACAACTGCGTGTTAGTATAATAATATATGTGAAGCAGAATAAGTCAAGAGAAGGAAAGGCTATGAATAGAATTGAACACACTTTGTATAAAGTGTAAAAAAAGAGTATACAACCTACGAATATTAGTATCTAAGGGTGAGATCAAGTGATTACTTGATAAAAATAATAAGTCAGTAATTGCAATATGATATGGGGTAAGAGAACTAGAAAGAAGATCTGAGTAAAAGTGCAGTAAAACACGCCTAGAGTGTTATAAGTTGGATTAGGAGAAACGGTATAATAGCTTAAACAAAATTGAGCATTAGGAGCCTGATAGCCTATTACAAGAAATGGAAATCCCTACTTGGAAATGAAAAGCAGTGAATATGGATTGTAGTATAGGCTGACCTCGCATTCTACGGAAGCATGAGTTCAGATGGGTTATGGTAGATAGACTGACAGAATCAACACATTTTCTTCTAGTTAGGAAGATATATTCAGCTGAGGGTTATGCGAGATGATATATTAAGGAAATAGTAAGATTTCATGAAATTCCTATATCTACTATCTCAGATAGGGAAATTTAATTTGTGGCTATCTTCTGAAGATTATTCTAGAAGGGATTTGGAACATAGGTGAATCTTAGTAGAGCATTTCACCCCAGACTAATGGACAGGCCCAGACATGTCTCAGCAGATTTTGGAGTCGACATAAGTCATACATAGATAATCGACGTCGACATTTAAGGTTTGAAGTTGAGGATTGAGCATACTTAAAAGAGTCATCGATGAAAGGTGTAACAAATTTGACAAGAAAGGTAAACTTGGCCCGGGATGTGAGGGTCCTTATCATATCATTTGTAGGATAGGAAGAGTTGCCTATGAGTTAGACCTACCATCATATTTGGAAGCGGTACACCCAGTCCCTTATATGTCAAGGTTTCGCAAAGGTATAAGTGACCCTTCAAGAATAGTTCTTATGGAGGAGATCCATGTAATAAGGAGTTATCCTACGAAAAGCAACCTAGCGCCATCATGAATCAACAGATTAGAAGGTTGCGAACTAGGGACGTGGCTTCCGTTAGAGTCCTTGTGATAAAATAAGAATAAAGAAGAGTTAGCTTGGGAAACCGAAGAAGACATGGAAAAGAAATATCCGTACAGGCTCTCTATGTCAGGAAGTCTAAACTCCTAGGTTAGTTGAGTTGATGAATAAAAGGACTATAGATGAAAACTATTACAATGAATTTCTAAAGTCCTTGCAAGACTTTATGAGACTAGTTAATATTCTTAGACGAATGTTCTAAAGGGGGAAGGATGTTATGCCCGTACTTTTGTACTTCGAAAAGCTTTTTTAAACTTCTTAAAAGTTTCCATGTGACCAAGATTATCTATAATGTTATCAAATAACTCTAAGGAAGGGAGGATTAGATGTGCCATAAGTGTGAAGGTTGGAAATAGGGTTATAAGGATTTGAAATGAGTTGGGGGCCAAAGTAACAAGTCGTGAGACTGGACTTACTTACGTAAGCTACCAACTTGGATGTCTTACGTACTTAAGCTACTGGAGTACATGTTGACCTTAAGTAGAAAGGAATACATAGGCTCTTGGAGTGAGATGAGATTACGAACCCACAGAAGAGAAATAAGGAGATGACGTGCCTATTCGAAGCAAGTAGATGATGCTCCTACTTGGAAAAGTAGGTGATGCACCTACTTAGGGTCAAGTAGGTGATGCAGCAGCTTAGGGTGGACCCCACTACCATATGGCAGCATGTGAGGGGCCGAATGGGATAAGGTGGCGCCCTAGGGGGCTGCCACATATCAAACCTAAGGGGTTACCACGTGGAACCTCCTAAGGAGATATATATGTATGTATTTGATGACTAAGTCATCATATTTCTCACTTTGAGACTTAGAAACTAAGAGAGAAAATTGAGAGGAAGAAAGAAGAGAGCTACGGCTTGACTCCTCTAAAGGTAAGTCTCTAATTTTTCTCCATGAATTAATTATCAAAGAAGTTCCTCGGACATTTTATGGTGTATATATGTATCTTATAATGACTAACTAGTGATTTCTTCTGCCTATACTTGGAAAAAATTGAGAGAAAAACCTACGAAGCCAAAGAGAGGAGTTACGAGTTTGGAGGCCAAGAAAGGTAAAGCCTGATTTTGTTCTATGAATTAATTATTTAAGTTATCCTACGGTGATATAATGGTGTTTAATAATGAAAAATTTTGTTTTGGGGAAGCAAGTAAGGGTGACGAGCAGTCCACTACTTTTCAGCGCGATTAAGGAACTTTTGAGGCTAGTTTTTGCAAGTTTTGAACAAGGTAAGTTCTTCCCTTTCAAGGTGAAGTTAATCATGTTGATATGGGGTGTATTATCGGTGTTAAATGAAGTTGAAAGTAGGAAAAATGTATAAGTATTCTTGGCGTTAGAAATAAACTAAATTGAAGTCGTTCTAGCTGAGTTAAAGTTGTTAAGGTTGTATAGTGTGGTTGTGATTGTGGCATTGTCTATGGAGATGGTTTTATGGCTTGTTGTAGGGATGGAACGTGGGTCAAAATATGTGTGGGTTCTCCTGTTTGAAGTCACCCAACCCTCCGTTCCGCGTGGTTAAAGATTTTATGAATTAATAATTGAAAACCTTATTTTTATATCATGGTTTTGGGCGAGTTGTTTGGGACTTGTTTTGTCTAATGTTGATGTGGTATAATTGTGTATTGGCTTCTGGTTGTGTTGTTTGTTGGCTGTAGTAATTGAAGGTGTAATTGGAAGTTCGGATAGGGCAAGTTATAGAGGAAATGCTGCCCGAATTCTGTTAACTTCTTAACTAACTAATAGACTAGTCAAGAAAGGCGAATAAGGAATTGATTCCTACGGGTGATTAGTTGTGGATTTAGCAGCTGGAAACTTAAAGGTTATTAATATTAGTATTACCGTCATGTTAAATAGGTTCAGAGGACGATGAGACAAGCTGGGTTAAAAGCAATTGATAAGAGGTATGTAAAGCCTATCCTCTCTCCTTTTATTTGGCATCTCTTAGTCTTAAGTATGATGTGTATATGAAATATGGGAACAAATCTACTCATGAATCTTTGAATGTGATTTATGACTCCTACCTACTTCTTGAAGTGAGAGCTCCTATGCTAATTGAGTTAGTACCTCTCACTGTCTCAGAGAGGACGAAGAGTAGAGGGTATGTAAAGCTAACTTTCTCTTCTTTTGGCATGTCCTAGAAGTAAATAATGGATATGTATGTGAGCTTGGGGTAATTCCATTCATAATTTCCAAGAAGGAACCATGAGTCTCATTCACTTCGTGATGTTAAAACACCTATAATAGTTGAGTTATTGCCTTTTAAGGCTTTTATATGATGAAGAGTAGTATTTGTAGAGCCTGTCCCTTCTTTCTTTTGGTATGTCTTAAATATAAGTGAAATGAGATACAGTATGAGTGTGGAGGTAGTTCCCATTATAAATTCTGAGTATAACTCGTGACTCATGTTAACTTCTAAATGCTAAGGCTCTTAAGGTAGTTGAGCTATTCCACTTGAGCCTTCTATATATAAAGACATTATCCATGACTCTTAGTCACGTCTGAGTGTAAAGTTCTTGAAATAGTTGAACTACTACCCTCGAGTCCCTGTATGATGAATATTAATTGAATGTATAATCTCCTAATCCTAGGGACTCTATGATGACAAATGTCTCTAATTGCATAAACTATATGGCATCACCTTGATACATGCCTCTCATGCCTGAGACTTCACTTGATATGACTTTTATTGACCGTTAAAAAGTACCTAAGATGACTACTACCCTGATCTTCAAGTGACGGTTCGCTTGATTACTCGGTTGAGCATCGGATGATAATTTAGTTAAATATGGTTACTCGCTTCTTTGCTCGTGCACACAGTAATACATCTTTCACCGAGTCTTGGGCTAGCTATAATAGATTTATACGATTATATGATATGTGAATCAGGCCATCTATCCTTGGCATGGTGATATAATATGCATGTATATGGATTGGGATGTCGTAGCTCGATATTATTATGCAATACATGGATCGGGTCGTCATTCCTCGGCACTAATATATGAGATATGGATTAAGCCATCATACCTCGGCATTATTATACGATATGTGGATCAAGTCGTTATTCCTTGGTAAGTACTTGCTATATACATAGATCAGACAGTACGTTCCATAGCGCTAATGGTACATATGTGCTTATGATGACAAAATGATGTAGTTATTACACCGAGTCCCCGAACAGGCTGGATACAACATATGATGATAGTATGTATGCCTTTAGTTTATAAGATGCAGGTACGGTAGATAGCTTAATATTATACTTTCCCCCTGCATCCCTATTTTAGTTGTTGTCATAGTTATGATCTTTTATGCTTTATATACTCAGTACATGTATCGTACTTACCCCGTTTCTTCGGGGGGCTGTATTTCATACCCGCAGGTATAGATATTCATTTCAGAGACCCGCCAACTTAGGATTTCCACTCAGCTATATTGGAATTGCTCCACTGTTCTGGAGCCTAGCTTATGGTGCTGACCTTCTAGTGTATATATTTGGTTATTCAAGGGTACGGTGGGGGCCTTGTCTCACCATATGTTACTGTTAATATTTTTAAAGGTCTGTGGATATGTGTGTGGTCTGTACGTGTAAGTTCTATTCAGTTATATCTACATGATGTATTGTAAATATCAAGATACTATGGCAGCCTTGTCGGCTTGCACGCCCTTTCATGATAAGATACAAATGAAAGAGGCTACAGGTATATGAAAATGCTATGACCCACTAAAGTTCTTATGTATAGTCCTTATATTGATTATTACATCTAATAGTTAGGTACATGGGTGTCCAGGTCGGACCCCAGTCATGGCCTACGGGGATGGACTCATGCTCAAATTAATAATTAAGAGACTTATAAGTCTCAACTCATGCCCAAAATTATAATTAAAAGACTTCTCGAATACAACTTATGGTCAATTAAATGATGAAAATAATCAATCTTTAACTCAAAACAATACATAAACCAGTTAATGCAAAACTAAACTAGGGTTTATGTGAATTTAAATATGAACACGCATATCAAGAATTCAACTCATGAAAATTATCAAAGTATATCTAAATGTATACAAGAACTCAATAGAATCTATATAGATAACTCACGATTTTAGTTTATCGTAATTGAAACTTAAAGTAAAACTCAACTCAAGTGTAAGAAGATGTAGGGCACAAATACGAACTTAGTGAAATGTTATGATAGCCATACATACCTTGACTAGAGATTATCCAAGAAAAAATTGAAGATTTTGCTTGAAACTCTTGAACCCTAGCTCTTCTTCTTTTCTCTAATTCTTGATCTCAAAAGATTCTATGTTTTAATAAGAGAAAAACCCCATTGGGTACTGATAGGGAGTAATTTTAGTCCAAAAATGGCTTCATCTTAGTTTTGGAAAGGCAGGAAAAGACTGGAATACGCCTACTTAAAATTGACTATGGGCCGTGTACAGGTACTTCTATGTACTGTAGAGTCTTCAACTAATTGTAGAATACTAGTCGTAGAAGCTTTGATCCAATATAGGACATAACTGGAAATCTACCACATCAGTCTA
This sequence comes from Solanum dulcamara, assembly GCF_947179165.1. Taxonomy (NCBI): domain Eukaryota; kingdom Viridiplantae; phylum Streptophyta; class Magnoliopsida; order Solanales; family Solanaceae; genus Solanum; species Solanum dulcamara. Next base: position 43,599,334 of record NC_077240.1, read on the forward strand.
TGACCACCCTTCTATAGTTCGTACACCATGATACGGGTTGTGAAGAATCCTCATGAAAACTCTAATGGGAAAATGCTGGGGAACTATAGGTCCTTCTCTACAACTTATACAAATGTGTACGGGTCATAGAATTAGTTGAGGGGTATGGCACACATTCTGGTAGCTACTGGAATATGACACCTAACTCTACGACTGAGTCTATAGGTTGTAGAAGACTTGACAACTCTTGAAGGTGACTCATAGAAACTGATCTAAACATTTAAATTCGGCTAAGTATAGGGGGTTCACAAGCCCTCCTACAACTCGTAGAACACTCTATGAGCCATAGAGTGGGTCGTAGACCTCGCTGGTAGCTCAAATTCTCAAGTTTTCTTTGTGTTCTTGGAATTTCTCTAATCTAAAATAGTACAGGGTGTTTCAATATCTCATGCTTTTAACTACTAAACTATGCTATTTTAGACTATTTTGGACATCTTATAACTACCCAAACCCTTCAAACTTCTTCCATTCTGTTCTAATATCTCAAATTCCTCTAAGGCGCTACGAATTTCTCTCCCAGGGTTTTCTTCTTTATTAAGATAGGGTTTCAGGTTCAATCAACATTGATTTTTAGGCTTTGGTTATCAAAGTATGTGGAAATTCAACAATGGATTCCTTTTATATATTGGGTCCCAAAAAATCTCAATTCTTCAAGTTCTATTTCACTCAATACAATTAACGTTTATGTCAAATATTTATGTATCCTTTTTATTATGAATTAATTGATGTTATTCTATTTTAATATGCATGATTTGACTAAAAATACACGATTTGATGAAGCTTTTATATGGACCCACACATTATGCTTTGAATTTCACTTATGAACTATGGTCTTGAATTTGTTAAAGGATTTATGCATGTTTTAGGAAAATACTGAAGTATGTTTTAAGGATGCTTTTCAGTAATTATAAATGATTTGTGAAGGTTTTTCTCACAATATGAAAGAAATCACGATTTAGATGCTTAGATAAGTATGTGTCTATATGAACTACTTTATAAATCATGATTTAAAAGGAGCTACTCTTATATAATTTTATGATGTGGATTGGTAATTGATTATTGCCTTTCTAATGTTATGTTTTGATAATTAACTTTATCTATTCCGTTGGCATTTTACATAGCATCGAGAGGGATTTATGGTGGAGGCTTGGTAAGGGAGTTTGTAGTAGTAACCTCTAGTCCCAAACTACTTGCCCTCGTAGGTTATCATAAATGACTTTGCTAGTGTATCCATAATAGCATGATGAAATGATATGAAGTCTACCTTGGCAAGTAGTATCCTCTTTTATGGAGTAGGAGTTACACCTAATTTCATATTATAGGTAACATGGTCTTATTGTCGGTTAAGGTTAATATCCCAAAAAATGAAGTACGTTTTTCCCTAAAGCTTTCCACTATGTATTTTAATAATGCTTGACCTTATCTCATAATCTATGATTTACTTTTAATAGCTTAAAGGATTCTTGGTCATGCATTTCATGTTTATGCCCATTATGATTTCTTATTTATGTTTTGCATTTTTCTCACATACTTAGTACATTTCATGTACTAATGCATACTTGTGCCTACATTGTCTCCTAATGTAGGGTTTGACAATATTCATCACTCTCATGGCTATTACAGTTGTTGTTAACACTTCACTTCTTGATGAGTCCTCATGTTTCAAGGGCATAACCATGATGGTTTCTTTGTCTTTCTTTCCATGACTTTTAGAATTAGATTGCTTGGGTGACCTAGGGAATGTCATTCACCCCCATCTAGGACTAGTAGACGCAATGTCAGATACAACATGTTTTTGTATCCACAAATGTTATCTCAGATTTCTTTTATGTCAAGATTGTTATATTTGAGACTTATCTTCAACTTTTAGTTTTATTATGTGTGTGTTGCGTATTCTTAAGTCATGCTTATGCTAAGAGGCTTATTTAGAGTCTTCTGGGATCCTATTCGCCGTGTGACGTCTAGGGTCTAGCTTAAGTCATGGAAAACATGGTATCAAAGTATTAGGTTCTTGCATCCTAGGGTGTCTAACATGCCGCGTCTACTAGAGTCTTATTCATACGCGTGAAGTACACCATATTTACGAATAAGAGGGTATGAGGTATTTAAGTCTCACGACCCAACACCGTAGGCCGTGACTAGGTTCTGACTTGCACCCCCGTATACGTGTGTATAAGCTATAGTCAAGTTAAACTATGTATAATGTGATACTACACACAAAAACCCCAATGGGTTAAAAACTTTTCATATACATGTAGCCTCTTTCATTTGAACCACATTATGAAAAGGCACGCGAGCCGACAAGGCTGCCATACATACAAACATTTACAACGCACCATATAGGCATAATTGAAACAACTTATAAACAACCCATATACACATATCTACAGACCTCTAAGAATAGTAACGGTAACATATGGCGGAACAGGGCCCCTGCCGTACCCCTGAACAAACAAATATATACATAGGAGAACCAGTACCCAAAAAGCTAGGCTCCGAAATAGTAGAGCACTTCCAATATAGCTGAGCAGAAATCCTAAGTTATCGGATCTCTGAGATGAACATGTGTACCTGCGGGCATGAAATACAGCCCCTCTCCCAAAGAAAAGGGGGTCAGTACGATACATGTACTGAGTATATAAACCAAACCATATCATAATTGAGATAACAATTGAAATAGGGATGTATGAACAAACTATAACAGTTACCAAGCCATTGTACCTGCATCTTATAAACCGAGGATATGTATATCATCCTCACATACCATACCGGCCCACTGTGGAACTCGGCATTATCATATCATCATATATGACATCATAACATCGTATATGATATTATTTCATATATAACAAATACGTCATTATGTTTTTATATGCATGCCTATCTATCGTGTTCGTCCCTTTAATAAGGGACTCGGTGAAAGAGTAGTGTACATATCATACCGCAATGGCCCATTATGGAACTCGGTGCCATTATCACATTATCATCAATGCCGAGGAATATTCGGCCGATCCATATATAGTAAAATATGCCGAGTAACTTATGGCCCGAGCCATATAGTAAAACAATACCGAGGTAAGTTTCAAATATACTGGTAGAATAGTGATTGCATCTCTCTCTCTAACATCTCTCTAAGGAAAAAGCTCTCTACTAGTCATATAAGTGAGCATTAAGTAGGTATGAGAGGGGAACCACCTCCCGATGTTGAAACATTTCATTTGAAAGATAGGATCATAGATCCTGTCGAGAAGAACGTAATGCAAGTTACCACATCTCGAAAGTCCAAACACAGCTCCTCCAATCCCCTAAAAACTCAGGCGATCACTGTGGACATTTCTGAGGAGGAGCTGAGAGCAGCACAAAGAATCATCGATTTGCAAAAGGATGGTTTGATTCGAGTAGTAAGAACAAGTGCATATGATTCCTTAGTTATTGGACTACATACAGTCCAAAAATTAGAACAAACTATATCACCAATTGTGCACACTGAGTTTTCAAACTTGGAGCTGAAGAACACAATCGTGCCGGAAAATCAAATTGATATTCGAACAACTTCCGGCGATATTCGAACTTCGGACCCACTGGGGTTTGCTCTCCAAGTCAAGATGCACAAAATGGTAGAAGTTTCACCGATGTTGCCATCACCTATGAAAAGGTCGACGTCGGCGGCGAAGCTCCAGCAACTCTTTCTTACCAAAATCAATGCCAATATGCCAAGCTTGATGAGGAGAACCTCCCAAGTAATAAAAATCAGCTCGAATTTCTTCCAAAAGATTTGAATATCATTTTGGTTACTGATCGTGATGAGGTTGCCAGAGCTCCGGCGAACCAATTGATACAAAACCAATGCCAAACTGTTCAGCTGGACAAGGAGCACCTCCTAGGTATGAACAATCAGCTGGAATATCAAGTTGGAACTTTGAATTCCAATTCGAGCACTAACCACAATGGGGTCACCGGAGCCCTGGCGAACCAAATGACATGAGACCAATGCCAAAAGGTGCGTGACAGTGTGGGGATGACATCTAACTATATGGCATGTCTCGAATCACTATCAATTAGCTTAAATTTGAAAAGTCGTCTAGACGATAATCATGGTAGAGTCGCCGGAGCTCCGGCGAACCAATTGATGGAAGGTTAATGCCAAAATGTTCCCAATGATGTTGTGAAGCTTTCCATACAAACCACTGACTTCGAATCACCTCCAAAAAGTTCAAATCCAACAAGTCGTCAAGACACAAGTGGAGGAGATACCAATAGTTACAGTGCTTTACCAAATGAGGAGCTAACTTTGGCTCATGATTACTCTTAGAATACTGGTAATGGCATCCAATCTCAATCTAATCAAACGAATTGCAATGATCAAATACAAAAGTGTTTAGATCACCACAACAACAGCCTAAGCCAAGGAACTTCAGGTAAGTTTTCTTTCTCTCTTTCTAATAATGCATAGGATCAGCATATCATTTATCCTAAGGATGCTCAACTTCATTCTAATATAGAGCATCAAATTAATGTTATGCATTACTTGAAAAGTAGCCTGGAATCTGAGCCTGTGAATCACAATTCTCATATTGGTAAGGATAATGTAGCAGGATATTCTTCCAATTTGATTACTTCTGAATTGCAATTGTTGAAATCTAGTGGAGCAAATGAGATTCCTAGTACCACTGCTAATATTAATGTGCAGGGCCGTAAACACATTATTTCCAACTCTGAGTCTAATCCTGCAATGAACTAGCACACCCATAAGCCTACTAGTATTCCTAATAACTTCCCTAAGATATCCTCCAACTTTGATAGAATTGGCCCCAATAACCAAGTCTCTAAACCTGTTAATAACCATCCCCAACCAATAGAAAACACCACTAAAAATCCTCCAAGGAACCAGTTCCCTAATAGAAAGGAACCGGTCCCTCACCCAGCCCTATATACTGTTATACAAACCTTTGCCTCCAAACTAAGACTTAACCAAGCCAAAAATGATGTCCCTCTTAATCTATCTACTCCTATTTATACTACCAGACAAGGCTTACCAGCTGTGATCTATGATAAGGATGACTTCATGGTTAAGTTGGCTGAAAGGTGTAAATATACTCTTGTTGGGAAATTCAGTAGTACTATGCCAAAAGTAGAGCTTATAAGGAGAATCTTCATCCTCCAAACACAATTGGTAGGAGGTGTTAAAATTGCCCACTTCAATGCTAGGCATGTATATATTGACCTCGACAATGAATTGGACTACACAACTGTGTGGACCAAGCAAAGAATGACTATTGAAGGTCAGATCATGAGAATAAAAACATGGACTCCAACTTTCAAGCCAGAGGAGGAAACTCCAATTATCCCAGTCTGGGTAGCTCTTCCTGAACTCCCATGGCATTGTTATAATAAGGAGTTCCTTACCACCCTCCTTGCTCCTGTTGGGAAAGTTCTCCTCATGGATGCAGCCTCTATTCAGAAGACTAGGGGAAGCACTGCTAAGGTGAGAGTGCAGGTCAATCTTACACAAAAAAGACCCCATCATGTATGGCTTGGGCATGACAAAAATGATCCCACAATAGGGAGGTGGCAAGAACTCCTATATGAGAATGTACCTGAGTATTGCATGTATTGCAAGTATCAGGGGCACATGGTGCATGTTTGTAACATCAAGAGAAGAGATGAAGAACAAATAAAAAGGAGAGAAACTGAAATTGCAACAAAAAACAAGAGCCAAAATGAGGGAGAGAACAAAGAACATAACCAATCTCAATCTGCCAACTTATAGATGCACCACAATCCTTTAACATCCAGTACCCCATAATAGCCACAAAACACAGGCTAGCAAGGATGACAATGTTTGGCAAACTCAAAGAAGAAAACAGAACAAAGGACACATCAATGGACAGCTGAACCAAGAAAACAGACCTGTAGAAGCAATAGCAAAAGGTAAGTATATTGCAGTGCAGCAAAGCAAAATAGGTCCAGGTAAGACTTCTTCTCCTATCTCTACTCCCAATGTTCATATTGATCTTGTTATTCAAGATCAACCCACTAACCAAGATGCAGGAGACACAGACATCCAGAAGAACTCTTTGGTGAAGAGTTCATAAACAATAAAGGCAAGCACTACAACTCAGAGACAAGGTATTGACTTATCTCTCCCACAAACCCTCTCTCTCCATATTATATGCACAAGTACTATCTTAACAGGTACTACTCAAAGGACCAATATTGCAGGAAATTCAGGTATTGGCTTTATTCTCCTAATCCCAGGATGCCCCCAATTATTAATGTTGTTGATGCTGAAGCTGTTGGGGGTTAGGATGGAAGTGAAAATGAGACACACTCTAAACTGCAGGAAGGGGTAACCATAGGGGGAAAGGAATTGTCTCATGTTTTGTATGAGAACCAAAATACTGACCCTAGGAGTGACCTTAGAGCCCTTGCAACCACTGATCATACTGATATAAATGCTATAGCCCATCTTGCAACCACTAAATAAAAGGATCTTGCAAAGGATCCTAGCATGCCAACTCTTAAAGGTTCTATGGCTAAGGATTTGGGGTCTATTGCCAGTACTAGTGTCCAATATTCTACTGCAAAAAAGAACAAGTTGAGTAAAAAAAGGAGGGATGCTATAAAGAATAAAATAGATGAAACAAATCATGCTGAGAAATGTCAAATTCATAAGCTTCTTGACAACATATCTTTACAGCATGTGGATCAGAGTTGTCAATAATTTGTGATTGATGATGATCAAGTGGGAATGGATATAACCCCTCTTTAGGCCCATTGTATCCTCATTTATCCCCCCTACTCAGCAAGTCTCATTCCTAAAGCAACTACTGCTCACCCCCAACTCAACTGTACTCTTAACACCAATAATAAAGTTCCTCCTGAGGTTGATGAGTATGCTGTATGTGTCTCTGAAGATGAAGAGGATAGTGATAATCAACCTATGAATGAGTATGATGAGGATGATGCTGTGAGTGAACAATTGATCAAAGCTTTCAGCCCATCCAGGGATAATTTCTATGAAGATGAGATCCAACAGGTTACTAACTCTTAAGGATTATCTCCAAGAGGTATATATAGGACCAAGTTCAACTCCAAACCAAGTAACACTGTTAACTCTGCCACCAAGGGTAGACCAAAAACTAGATCCTACACCTCCAAAATCTCCTAATGATTAGTACTCTCTGTTGGAATGTGAGGGGTATTAATACCTAGGGAGCCATGGAAAGACTTAAATCTCTCAAGAATATCCATCAGGTTTCTCTTTTTGCAATTTTGGAGCCTTTCTCTAATAGCTCTCAGATTCATTATTTCAGAAATCAGCTCAATATGGATCGTGCACTTAGCAATCCAAATGGTAAGATTTGGCTTTTTTGGACCAAAGATGTGGACTGTAGGATTCTGGATAATGGAGAGTAGGTGATCACTTATGAAATTAACCATGTAATGAATCCAAATCAGTTCATTGTATCCTTTGTATATGCTAAGTGTAAAGACTACCTTAGAAGACCTCTTTGGGATAGTATGCTTCACCAGTCCAATACCTCCCTTCCTTGGTGCACCTTAGGTGATTTCAATGTGAATACAGATCCTGAAGAGAAACTAGTAGGAGCCATATATAATATGAGAAAGATTTTAGAGTTTATTAGCATTATAGAAGCTTGTGGCTTGCAAGATTTGGGGTTCACTGGTCAGAAGTTTACCTGGTCTAATCAGAGGGGTATATTCTTCAGAATATGGAAGCGATTACATAGGGGTATGGTCAATGAAAAATGGCTGGAAGTGATGCCTCAAACTACCATTACTCACCTCTCAACTGTGGGCTCAGACCACTACCCCTTGTTATTAGAAATGACTGAGCACAATCATCATCACAGCAAATACTTCAAGTTTCTGAACTGCCGGACTGATCACCCCTCCTTTATGAAGATTGTTAGCAACTGCTGGAACAAGCCTATTGAAGGCAATCCCATATGGTATTTCCATCAGAAAATGAAGAGATTATCTACTACTCTTATTAGGTGGTCTAAGCTGCAGTTTAGGGAAATATATGCCAAGGTGAAAGAGTATGAGGACAAGGCTAGACAAGCTGAAGAGGAACTGATTTCATCAAACTCTGTGGAATGTAGAGCCAACCTGCATGCTATCAATGTTGAGTATATTAGATATTTGAAGATGGAGGACTCCATGCTGAAACAAAAAACTCAGTTGCAGTGGTTCAAATATGGAGACATGAACTCCAAGTACTTCCATGCTGTCATCAGAGAAAGGAGGAGGAAGCTTTATATTCATAGAATTCAAGATGAAGAAGGCACATGGCTGTAGGGAGAAGAAGATATAGCCAGGGTTGCCTGTGCTCATTTTCAGCACATCTTCACAAGTAAGGAGCATCATATCCAGGAAGATGCCCTTCAGTGCATCCCTAAGCTAGTCAGTGATGACCAAAATAGGAATCTCCAAGCTCTCCCCACCTTAGAAGAACTGAGAAATGTTATATTCTCTATGAATCCTAACTCAGCAGCTGGCCCTAATGGGATGAATGGAAAATATTTTCAGGAATGTTGGGAGATCATTAAGGAGGACTTGTTCAGAATGGTCCTTGCTTTCTTTAGTAGTGAAAACCTGCCTAAATACCTGACTCATACTTGTTTGGTTCTTCTCCCAAAAGTTAACCATCCTAACAAGCTTTCTAAATTTAGGCCTATTAGTCTTAGCAACTTCACCAACAAGATCATCTCCAAGCTTCTTTGCCTTAGATTAGCTCCCATTCTTCCTAATCTTATTTCCCTTAACCAATCTGCATTTGTCAAGAATAGGAGCATTTCTGAGAATATCATGCTTGCTCAAGAGATCATTCATCAGATTAAGAAGCCTAATGTGGGTGGTAATATGGTCATTAAGTTGGACATGGCCAAGGCATATGATAGAGTTTCTTGGTCCTATATCTGTTGGTCTTGAGGAGAATGGGCTTTGGGGAAGGGTTCATTGATATGGTATGGAGTATTATGTCTTATAATTGGTACTCCATCATTATTAATGGCTCAAGACATGGCTTCTTCCACTCTACTAGAGGCCTTAAACAATGAGACCCTCTCTCAATTGGCTTGTTCATCCATGGGGCTGAAGTGCTGTCAAGACTTATGAATAATTTTCACCATCATCCCAGGTATCATGGCTTTTTCATGGCAAAGAAGGGCCCCTAGATTAATCATATCAGCTTTGCAGATGATGTGCTCATTTTCTCTTCTGGGAGGTCTCAAACCTTGTAGCTCATTATGGATACTTTGCACACTTATGAGAGTACTTCAGGTTAGTTGATCAACAGAGATAAAAGCCACTTCATGGTCCCCTCTAATGCCTTCAATTCTACTGTAACAAGGATCAAGAGGGTCACTAGCTTCAAGCAAAAGACCATCCCTATCACTTACTTGGGATGCCCTCTCTATATTGGTAGGCAGAAGATCACTTATTACTCTGATTTGATTGCCAAAGTTGTGAATAAAATAATAGGGTGGCAGGCTAAGATCCTCAGCTATGGAGGCAGAGTCACATTGATTAAGCATGCCATTCAAGACCTTCCTATTCATCTTCTCTCAGCTAGTTCCCCTCCTACAACCACTATCAAACAAATCTAGAGCATCACTGCAAATTTGTTTTGGGGGTGGAAAAATGACAAGAGAAAGTACCATTGGTCCTCCTAGAAAAACCTTAGTTACCCCTATGATGAAGGAGGTATTGGTGTGAGACAAATATTTAATATAGCCAAGTCCTTCCAATATAAACAGTGGTGGGTATTTAGGACCAAGCATTCTCTGTGGGGGGAGTTTCTCAAAGCCAAGTATTGTTAAAGGTCCAATCACATTACCAAAAAATGGCATTCTAGACAATCTCTGATCTGGAAGCATCTAATGAAGAACAAGCATAATGTAGAGCCTCACATACAATGGCAAATTCAGTCTGGTTCTTGCCTCTTTTGGTGGGATAACTGGCTGGGAATTGGCCCTTTAGCTCAATTCAGCACTCACAGCTGCAGGCTCAATAACACCCAAGTCTCAGCCTTCATGAACAATGGACTATGGAATGCTGATTTGCTCATTAAACAGGCTCCTCCACAGTTTGTGTCTACTATTCTTGCTACTCACATCAACCATCTGCCTCTTAAGAAAAACCAACCATGTTGGACACTAAACAATAATGGAGAGTTTAGTTGTTCTTCTGCTTAGGATATCATCAGAGACAAGACGCCCAAAACCAAGATTAACTCCAATGTCTGGCACCAACACATCCCTTTCAAATGTTTCTTTCTTGTTTGGAGGGATATTAGAAGGAAGCTTCCCACCAATGACAAGCTTACCAGATTTGGCCACCCTCCTTCTCAGTGCTACTGCTGCTACAGACCTGGCCAAGATACCATAGATCACATCTTTGTTGCAGGAGCCTTTGCCAGGAGTACCTGGAGTGTATTTGCTGATTCCTTAGGCATTAACAAGGAGTACACACCTCTTACAAATCTGCTAATGAGGTGGTGGAATGCTAAGTATAAGAATGAGGCCCACAGGCTCTTGTTACAAGCTCTCCCTATCTTAATATGTTGGAACCTTTGGAAGAAGAGATGTGCTTCCAAGTATGGAGGGAAGCACTCTAATCTTGCAAGAGTCAAATTCTCCGTCTTTAAGGATATTTTCCACTTGCTGCACAGTGTTTTTCCCTATATTATATGGCCTAACAACTGGAGAGACCTTGTCCCCTTAGTTGAACAATGCTACCATGATATCAAGATTACCCCTGTATGCTGAACCAAGACTCCTAATCATTTGGTGAAGCTAAACACTGATGGTAGTGCTCTTAACAATCCTGGCAACATTGGTGGAAGAGGAATCCTTAGAAATGCATCTTGGGAGCTCATTTTTGCTTTTATAATTCCTCTAGGTGCTGGAAGTAACAATCAAGCAGAGATTAAAGCTACAATTTTTGGTCTCTCTTGGTGCCTTCATCTTGGTTATTCACAGGTAGTGCTGGAGGTTGATTGTCAGCTGCTTATCAGATGGCTGTAGCATGAAGCAAAGCCTCCTTGGTCTATCAAGGAACTGCTGGACAAACTCAATAGCCTCATCATCCAATTCTAAGAGTTTTGCTGCAATCATGCCTTCAGAGAAGCCAACTCCATAGCTAATAGTCTTTCCAAATACAGTCATAAATACACAGCTCCTGAGCTCTACTTCACCAAGTAGGACCTCCCTAGGAAAGTTAGAGCTCATATGGAAATAGACATGCTGGGATTGACAAATTTCAGAAGAAGAAGGCTCAAAAGATCAAGAAACCCCCTTGACCTCCCCCAAACTGCTGTTCTAATTTGATCTTTAACTTGGATAGCTCTATGTATAGTTATAGCTACTTTGAAGATCCTATAATTAGGACCATTGTAAAGGGGACAATCTCCTCTTCTTACTGCTTTCCTAAACTTAATATCTTGCCTCTTCAAGTAAGGAATAGACTAGTCCATCTTTCTTCTCTTCTCTTGTTTGTTTGTACAGGTAAATACAAACCTGCAACTCTTTATTCAGCTCTTGGGGGCACAGCCATAGGTACTTCCAGGTGCAGCAATAGCATGGTGCAATAGGGTACAAATAGGACCTTGCCTTCTTCTCTTTATACATGCCCTCTATGGAACTGCTCTATAGGGTGCAGTATCCTGTGGCTTCTATGGAGTAGCACCCTCATCTTTCCATCCACATATTCCACCAACAATACCCTCCAGCAACAACCCCACCAACCTATAACACACAAGGAATAAATACAAGTTAATAGTACTAGTTACAACAGCTTGTAGATTTGTTTATTTGTGTGGTGCTTTGGTTTTGTTTGTTTGTGCAGGTAATCTAACAAGAATCTTACCACATCAGTTAGGGAGGCAACAAGGAGTTGGTTACTGCTGCAGGGGCACAGCTATACTGAAATACAACCATGCACCAGCACAAACTAGCACTGCAGACCACTGCTGAGGGCACAATGGAAATACATCCAGCTTGAGGAAAAGGTCTCCAAATGTTGCAGGATTATAGAAAATACATTAGTGGTTAAGCCCAAGAAGTTTCAACTCAAAAGGATAATTGGAGACGTTAGTCGAGTAACCTTGAAAAAGTCTGCTGTCTTGAATCTAAAGAGGGAGCAATATGCAATTTGGAAGCTCCAACTTGTGGAAAAGGCCTTTAAATGGTGCAGGACTACAACATACTCAGTATTTACAAAGACCAAGAAGTTTCACCTCAAATGGATAATTGGAGACATTAGTCGAGCGACCTTGAAAAAGCTAGCAGGCTCCAAGGCACCCTTTGAGGTCCTTTCCTTTCTGATAGCCTGTGTATGTCCTTGCTTGTTTTTGTTTGTTTGCTGTGTAGTTGTAGGTTGTTGGAGATATACCCCAACATTCATTAACAACAACTACATATAGGACACCACAGATATAAGCCTCTCCATGATTGCTACAAAAAGATTTTGCAGAACTGGAAGCACCTCCGGTTTTTTGTGCTTGTTTGGTAGCTTGTCTTCCTTTGATTTTTCTTGTGTAGGTGCAACAACTATTGGGGATCCACACACAAGGAAGGTCCTCTTTTCTTGTGTATCTTTCCCCAACAAGCTTCTTAACTTCTCCTACTATGAAAGTAACAAGAAGCTGCACACAAACCTGCACCAGCTTATCCAATTCCCACACCTGTTTGCTTCTTCCTTATGCAGGTTCAATGATTCTCAAATGAGGGGAGATAATATCTTAGCATACTTGTACCTCATCACCAAATCATCACTCCAGCTATACCAATCTCCATATCTCAACACCTGCAACTGCTCCTGCAGCAGCACTGTTGTACCCCAGCTGCAATCCAACTATGAGAATGCTTTGATCCTCAATCCATCAGCAGCCAACATCATACAGCCTCTGCTTCACTAATATGCAGCATATACTAAGCAGTTACAAGCCAATAGTTCTTGGTACAACAGATGGCAAGTTTGTTTGTTTGTGCGTTATTCTGGTTGTGTTTTCTTGTGCAAGTGTCTCAAGGAGACAACTCTCACCATAATGAGGGGTCTACTCCTAAGTATAACATGCAACAAAAAGTAGCTTATTCTTATCTGCAAACAAGGGGAGACTAAAGCATGGCATGCTAGGACCTCAACAATAACATCCATTACTCCTCATTACCTGCAGCAGCTCTATTATAGACAAGCTTCTTGGAGACCACCACCAGTTGACCTCCCTAACAGCATCCCTATTCAGAGCTGCAACATCTTTAAATTGCAGCATACAATAAGTCAATTCAAGTCCTTCGTCAATAACATCTCCAAGGCTACTGGGCATTACAATTCAATATACTTCCTCTCCTTTCATCCTCCTTAGCTGATATATACTTGATATTGATGTGGATGTACCCATCCATGGGGACTTACTTGGTATGACAAGACTAAAAAGGGCAAAGATGAAAAGAACCTTCTCATCCTATGCGAGATAGAAGTTTCGTATACTTGTTTTTCTTGAATTTAGCTATGTATGATACATAGCATAGTTGAATAGGACTAGTGTAGGTTACTTTATTGTTTTCTCATGGAAGGGGAGAGTCTCCCTCATTTATGCTTTCTTAGTCGATTTGTACCGGGAGGAGTCCTCTCATACGTTTACAGCTTTCTAGTTATAGTTAGCCCTTTTTTGTACCGAAGATGAGCTAGCCGATTTTAGTAGGTTAGCCGACTTATGTACCAACATAGGATCGGAGGTAAGGTTTATGTCCCCCTCCTTATATTTTTCTATTTTGTTATTTATGTTAAGGCTTGGGGGTGATGCTCAACCCCTGACTATGCACGAGAGGTGGGAGCCTCGTATAGGGTCTGTTCCCATAAAAAAAAATATCGAGGAACATACGGCCCGATATATATTTTTGTCATATAATCGCATATAGAGTCGTATATATATCTTGCCCGAGATTCGATGAATTTTTATATTATCGCATCTCCACATCATCATATCATCATATCATCACATACGACATCACATCATATATGGCATTATACCATCCGTGCATACCATGCCCGGCTTGGGACTCAGTGAAAAAAGTAGTAAAGTTGGGCATGATAATGTTTCCAACCCCGTTATGGGACTCGGAGGAAGATATGTTACAGTATGCACGAGTAGAGTAGTGAGAAATCATATACAACTTAAATTATCATCTTAGACTCAATGAAACAGTCAAGTGAACCGTTACTTGAAGACAAGAGTAGTAATCGTCTCAAGTACCCTCTCAATGTCATTAGAAATCGTATCAGCTGGAGTCTAAGGAATCATAGACATGCGTCGAGACAAAGCTAAACAGCTTATGGAATTAGAGATGTCGTCATCGTAGAGACCCTTAGGAATAGGAGCTTATGCATTCAATTAGTATTCATCATATAGGAGACTAGCTTTAACATCAAGAAGTGAAGAAGAATTATAGTTCATTCTTCCTATGCATCCCATTACTATTTCACATATAGAAGGCCCGATGGTGATATCTCAACTACCTTAAGAGCCTTAACATTCAGAAGTGAACAAGAGTCATGAGTTATACTCGGAGCTCATAAATGAAATTATCCTCAAAGAACATATCACATTTTATAACATTTGGAAGTGAGTAAGGACCATGCATCATGTTTGGGACTAGTGAATGGAATTACCCCACAGCTCATATCATTCATCACTTATAGCTAAGACATGCCGAAAGAAAAGAAGGGATAGCCTTACATACTAGTTATGGGTTAATCACATTCAAGATCGCTTCGCTACTCCTTTAAACTATTTAACATGAAAGTAATACTAAGGTTAGTGACCTTCAACTTTCCATCTTGTAATTCTACCACTAATTTTTAATACCTCATACTTTTGTACCTTTGAACGCATTCTTAAGTCTCCTGAAAGGCTCTTAAGTTTCTTGTAAGGATCGTAAGCCTCTTAAGTTTCTTAAGGTTCTTAAAGTTTCTTAAAGCTTCTTAAGAAATCTTAAACTCTTAAGAATTAACATGTGAGCCGGATAATCTATAATGCTACCAAACAACTCTAAGGAAAGGGGAATGTCATACCCCATAGTAGAGAAGATTGGAAATAGAGTTATAAGAATTCGGAAGAAGTTGGAGACCAAATAATGAGTTATAGGACTAGACTTATTTATGTAAGCTACCAACTTGGAAATCTTACATACTTATGCTACTGGAGTACATACCAAGCTTGCATAGCAAGGATTACATAGGTTCGTAAAGTAAGATGAGATTACGAACTCACGAGGGGGAAAAGAGAGTGCCACGTGGCAGCATGAGGGAGTGCCATATGAAAGCAGCTGAAGCAGGAGTGGTGGAACCCACATGCCACGTGGAAGTATGTGATTGGAGGAAAGGTGTGTGTTGTCCCAATGAGGGCTTGACATGTGTCACCACATAGGGCTTCACATGTGTCACCACTTAGGGGATGATATGTGTCTCCTTTAAATTATCCTATATATATATATACATATATATATATATATATATATATATATATATATGTTGATGAATTTTAGTCATCCTTATCCCTTAAGTTATTACTTCATCCAAATATTCTAGAAAAGAGAAGAAGAGGAGAGAAACCCTCAAGCTAGAGAGAGTTTCATATTTGAGGAATAAAAAAGGTAACCTTCCGATTTCATTCCGTGCATTAATTATATAAGGTGAAAAAAGATGTTATGAAGGTGTTATTAATGAAAAATTTATGGTTTAGATCAGCCCAAAACATTACCAAACAGCCAAGAAGTTTTAGGCACGCTAAAGGAACTTCCGAGGCAAGTTTCGACGAGGTTGACGAGTTCTGGGTAAGGTAAGAGTTTATCTTTTGAACTGGAGTTTATGATCATGTTAGGAGGTATATTACATGCATTAAATGATTCTGGAAGTGGAAAAGTTTTACAAGGATGCTTGACATTAAAAACAAGCTAAATTAAAGTCGTAGTAGGTAAATCAAAGTCGCATAGTGTGTTGTCATTGTGGTGTTGCGGGTGCATATAGTGGGGTTGCGTGTTTCAGGGATTTAATTTTTTTCAAAAAGGGTGTGGGTTCTACTGGTTGCATCCACACGACTCTCCATTTGGTATGGCTAAAGATTTTGCAAAATAAAGATTAAAAACTCTATTTTTGTATCATAGTTGGGAGCTAGTTGTTTGGAGCTTGTATTGTGTAAGGTTGAAGTGATTTAATTTTAAATATGCTGATAGTTGTTGTTGTTGGTATGGTTGTTGATATTTTGGCCGATTTGAAATCTCAGGGATGTTAAAGTTTCAGGGGAAATGCTGCCCGATTTTCGGTAGCTTCGGAACTAGTAACAAACTAGTTGAGGGTAATGGATAGGAAATGACTCCTATTAGTACTTGGTTGTAGAGTGGGATATTGGAAAGTTAAAGGCTATTAAACTTAGTATTACTTTCATTTGAAATAGGTTAAGGAGGTATCAAGGCAAGCCGAATTTCAATTAATCCCTAAAATGGTATGTGAAGCTTCCTCTTGGCATGTTCTTGGCACAGTAAGTAAAGCTACCCTTATTCCCTCTTGATATGTCTTGATTGAAGTATGATGATATGATGGTTATGACACCGAGTCCCATAATGGTCCAGGTACGGTATTTGATGATATAATGATAACACCGAGTCCTATAATGGGCCAGGTACGATACATGATGATATATGTATATGATGACTCTATGAGAGAAAGTAGAGGGTATGTAAAGCTTATTCTCTTTCTTCTTTAGCATGACCCATACAAAGCCAACGGACAAAGAATGCACAAAGTCTACAAGAAGCTCTTATTCTTAAGTACACTAGGATGACTAACGTTTTTATTTTCCTAGAACATATGTCCTTTTGCCTCGATTCATGTGAAAATGTCCAACCATCCTAAGTTGGTATAATCTATATCATAGTATAAAGCATGACTCTTGTTCACTCCTTAAAGCTAGAACTTTTCCAATAATTGAGCTATTGCTTCTCCAGTTTTCCTATATGTTCGGAAGTAGTAAGTATGTAAAGATGTCCCTTCTTTCTTTTGGCATGTCCTAGGATCAAGTAAGGATTAATACGAGCTTTGAGGAAATTCTATTCATATGATTCATGATCCCTGTTCTTAGAGATTCTCTGGTAATTAATGTCCTCAACTTTTATAAGTTATGTTGTATCATCTTTAATCATGCCTATGATTTCTAAGGCTCTTTGATATGATCAATAGTGGCATGTGAAAAATATTTAATGTGACTATCGTCCTGATTTTTTTTGATACTTTATTTTATTATCCATTTAGACAATGTTTTAAATTACATATGATTACTCACTACTCTGCTCGTACATACTGCAACCCCTCTATCACCGAGTCCCGGGCCAGGAATGTAATTGTGCATAGTTTACTGCATTATCCACCGAGTCCCTCACTAATTAGCTGGGTGCGCTATATGAGGAAATGATAATGCAATGACATGAACAACTCACCGAGTACCTCACTAGAGGGCCGAGAACGTATGTATATATATATGATGATGATGTGATATGATGTGATAAGGTGATGATGGCGCCGGGCCCTATGAGGGTCCTATAGATATATGTTTCACCGAGTCCCTGAAGGGGCCGACTATATTTTATAATATGAGCATGCATGTTTTTTAGATTCACAAGGTACAGTTACAGTGTTTTCTTAAGTAACGAATTTACCCCCTGGCTTTTTTTATTTCAGATATGTTTCTAGTTATACTTTACATACTCAGTACATATGTCGTACTGACCCCCCTTTGTTCGGGGGGATGTGTTCATGCCCGAAGGTACAAACTCACACCTTGAGGATCCGCCAGAGTAGGAGTCCCACTTAGCAGTTCAGAAGCGCTCTTTTGTACTAGAGCCTAGATTTCGGTACTAACCCTCGATGTGTATATTTATTGGTTACGGGTACAGCGAGGGCCTTGTCCCACCTTATGTTACTATTTTTACTCTTAGAGGTCAGTAGACATGTATGTGGGTGATATATGTATGTGTGTACAGTTGTTCCTATATGTTACGACAGCCTCATCGGCTTATATGTTATCATGCCTATTGTTGCATTATAACTTAAAAAGGGGGCAGGTTTACTTATGGTTAGCAGAGGTATATGCGAGTGTCCAATTCGGGCACCCATCATGGGCTAAAGGGTTGGGTCATGTCACAATTACCCATAGGAACCAATTCCTTATTCTCCTTTCCTGACTAGTCTCGACTAGTTTATTAGTTAGTTAAGAAGTTAACGGAATTCGGGCATTATCTTCCCTATAACTTGCCCTATCCGAACTTCCAATTATACCTCCGATTAGTACATCCATATCACAAAAACATACAACAGCCAATACACAATTATACCACTTCGATATTCAACTAAACAAGTCCCAAACAGCCCACTCAAAACTACAACTCCAAAATACGGTTTTTAATCTTTATTTTGTAAAATATTAACCACACGAAATGGATCATGTGGATGAAACCAGCAGCACTTATACCCATATTTAGACATTTTTACAGCCCTTCAACACTACAAAACAACTCTCAATACAACACCACAATAACAACAACACTAGCCAAACTTTAACCCTTTAGAATATTGTCAAAACAGCCCCTACATGACCTGCAACATTCTTCAGCCGTTAAGTGAATATTTCCATGTTTCCAATCCATGGTTATACATTCAAAACATGTCCAAACCCTTAATAAAATGTGGGAAAAGAGAATAAAACCATACCTTAACAAATGGGCCTCCTAAAATTGCCGAAAGTTGATAAACTTCCCGTTAACTCTCTGTGCTGCCCGAAACCATTAATTTACGCTTTTATACACCTTTATTTAACCATAGTATACCTTAAATATTTCATTCATGGAGCAAAATTCGGGGGCTTACCTTGATTTGGAGCAACCCGTGGCTGCCTTTTATCTCCCTCTCACATTTTCTCAACTCTCTCAAGTTCTTAAATGTAAAAACTGAAGTATAATAAAGATTAGTCATCAATTGACATGTATATATTATTCCTTAGGAGGTGACACATGTCATCCCCTAAGGGTGAAATGTGTCCAGCCCTCATTGGGCCAACACACCCATGAAACCACTCCAAGGATACCACATGGTAGTGTGGGGTCCACCCCAAGTAGGTGTGTCACCTAATTGGTCCAAGTAGGTGCATCACCTAGTTTTCACCTACTTGCTCCTTTTTTGTGGGTTCGTAATCTTATCTCACTTTATGAGCCTACGTATTCCTTACTACGTAAGCTCGACATATGCTCCAAAAGCTTAATTATGCAAGACATCCAAGTCGGTAACTTATGCAAGCACGTCGAGTTCCACAACTTTTTATTTGGCCTCCAAAACTTTTAAAATCCTTATAACTCCATTTCCAACCTTCCCTATTATAGGGAATCACATCTTCCTTTCTTAGAGTTATTTGATAGAATTGTAGATAATATGGATCGCACGGTAGCTTTTGAGAAGCTAGATAGATATTCCCATATACCAAAAGTGAAGGGAATAACATCCTTCCCCCCTTTAGAACATTCTTCCTTGAATGTTGAATAAGCTCATAAGGTCTTATGAGGGTTTCAGGAATTCTCTGTACTAGTTGTCATAGATAGTTCTCTTAGTAACCCATACAACCAATTTAAGAGTTTCGATTGCCTGTGGTCATAGGGAACAAGCACAGTTATTCATTTTTTATTTCTTTTTCGGCTTCCTAGGTCATCTCTTTTCTAATCTTATTTCGCCATAATACTTCAACGTAAGCCACATCCTTAGTTCACAACCTTGTGATCTGCCGATCCATGATGACGATAGGTTATTCCTTGTAAGATAACTTCTCTGTTATATGGACCTCATCCACGGGAATATTCTAGGAGAGTAGGTCTAACTTATAGGCAACTTTGCCTAATCTATGAACGATCTGATAAGGACCAACGTATCTCAGCCCACGTTTCCCTTTCCTACCAAATTTCGTTACACCTTTCATCTGTGATGCTTTCAAGAATACCGAATACTTAACTTCAAACCTTAAATGTCGATGTTGATTATCTGCGTATGACTTCTGTCGACTCCAAAGCCTGCTGAGGCATGTTTGGTCCTGTCAATCTATTTCACCAATATCAACCCAACCAATAAGTGACCTATATTGCCTTCCCTACAAAGCCTTATATGGTGTCATCTGGATACTAGAATAATGGCTATCATTATAAGCAAATTCACTAAGTGGAAAATAGTCATCCCAACTAGTCATCCTAACTACTCCTGTAGTCAGTAATGTAGGCCAACAATATACCTTTTAGCGTCTAAATAGTATATTCAGCCTGTCTATTAGTTTTAGGGTGAAATGTTGTACCAAGATTCATTTATGTTCCCAACCCCTTCTGGGATAATTTCTAGAAGTTATCTGTAAATTGAACTTCCATGTCCGAGATAATAGATGCGGGGACTTTGTGAAATCCCACTATTTCTCTGATATAGTCTCATATAGTCCTCAGTTGAATATGTAGTCTTAACTAGAAGGAAATGGGCTGATTTTGGTGAGTCTATCCATAATAACCCCTATGAACTCATACTTCTGTAGAATGCAAGGTCAGCCTGTACTATAATCCATATTAATTGCTTCCCCTTCCCAAGTCGGGATTTCCATCTCATGTAATAGGCTATCAAGCTTCTGATGCTCAATTTTGTTTAAGCTATTACATAATTTCTCTTAATCTAACTTGTAACACTCTAGGCATGTTCCACTACTCTTTTACTCAGATCTTCTTTCTAGTTCTCTTACCATACATCATATTGCAGTCACGTTGCTATTATCAACTTCTTTTTATCAATTAATCACTCGTTCTCACTCTTAGTATACCAATATTCGTATGTTTCATAGCTATTCTCGTACAATTTGTAGAAAGTGCGTTTAATTCTAATCATAGTCTTTTCTTCTCTTGGCTTACTTTGCTCTACATGTGTCATTGTACTAACATGCACGTGCAGTCTATTTTGGTCACACTTGTTTTGCTTCCTTTATGTACCCTTAAAGTTCCTTCATATTCTACCATTGGAGAGATTTCTTATCTTTTCTTATTGGCTACAAGTATGTCACAATATCAGTAGCCAATAAATCCTTTGCCGACATCCTAAACTTTAGTCAAGTGTAGCCTTACTATCCTTTAAAATATCCCTATGTTACTCATTATCATTCTCTTGTCGTATTCATCCCTCTTTGTATGCACCCATCCTTTGGTGTCATATTGTTCGAGGTCTTTACCAATAATCCACCACATGGTCTCAAATATCATCTTGGCTTTTATCCGCCTATTTCTGGCCTTTAGATCTTGCTAACTTGTTCCATCATGGGATCTCACTTGAATTCTAAGTGTTCACCTTAACACATTGTAATTTCGGTTGGTTTTATCTCATGCTTATATTTCTCTTATCTACTTCCCCCCTTTAGGGTGTATCCATGTTATTATCAGTTTATTTTCAACTTTCCAAATGCATATGAGTCTTTTCCAACATATTTTGTATATTGCACCACATCCATATTTTCCTTTATATCACCTATACTTTAGGTTACCCTGTACGAAACTTTAATACAATTATGAGGTTCATCAAATTCTCAATTTATCGTATAAAATCTTATCTGATGGTTGATACATGAGTAATATAATCGATGTACCAATTTATCCAAAGCAATGTTTTATATATTCTGATCAATAGTTAGTCAATACTTTTAGTCCTTTCAATCCTACTTAGGTAGCACTTATATCCCGATGATCAGTGTCCAAAATTCTCTTACAATAATATTTTTGTCCCAACTTATATCATCTTTTTCTTTTGAGGAATGTATGTTGCACCATTTATTCCTCAAGTCTACTGTCATGTTGTTACTTCTTTTAACTATAGCTCATCACAGTTTATCCCTGTGTATTAATTCAGTCGGTGCCTTAATATATCTTTCTATCCAGATCTACCAGTCCTCTCTTAATCATCTTCTTAGGATCACAAGTCTTTTCCAAACTTTGTTTTACCATACAAATATCGACCTCCTAATTTCTATTGCCATCAATTCAGTAATGAACTTATTTCTCGAGTTCAGCCATAATTGTGGTTTAACCAAATTTTATAATTGTTGTGGGTACGACCCTTTAAGACATACTACAACCCTTTATCTCATTTTCTTTTTATTTCTATGAAAATTTGGGTTGAGTTTCCTCTGTATTTCTTACTCTCTCAAATCTGTATGCAGAAAATACCAACAATGCCTCACAGGGTCAACATATATACTGATATATATATGTACCATACTATATCATGTCGCCTCCACACAGGGCGCATATAATTAGTAGTATGAAAATGGACTTACCTCGTATGTCTAACTCAAACTGAACATGTTACACCGCCCTGTCTACTTTTCCTTTTATTTTTAACTTTACATGTAAATCGTACTTCAATCCCTTACCTGACATATATATTTTGTGCCTTTACTTATGTGCGTGTTGTGTAACTCCCAATAATGTCAGTCACTTTTTTCTATTGATGTTGTCCTCCTGCTGAAATTACAGGTTAGTATAAGGAATTTCTTTCCCTATGACTCGGCTCTGTCACACGATCTCAGATATAAAAGAAAGACACCATCCTACATGTCCTGTAGCCTCCTATTTATAGATATGGTGCACAACACACCGATAAACAAGACTCTACTAGACGGTCCATAGACACTCCACTTTTTGTCATGACCCAACCCCGTAGGCAGCGACTGGGTTCTGGCCTAGACCTCAGTATATGTGTCTATCATCTATAGTCAAGTTGAGCTATATATAATGTGATACTACACAGAAAAACCCCAATTGGTCAAAACCTTTTCATGTACATATAGCCTCTTTCATTTGTACCGCATTATGAAAGGGCACGCGAGCCGATACGGCTGCCATACTTACAAACATTTACAATGCGCTGTATAGGCATAATTGAAACAACTTATAAACAACCCACATACACATGTCTACAAACTTCTAAGAATAGTAACGGTAACATATGGCGGGACAGGACCCCCATCGTACCACTAAACAAACAAATATATACATAGGAGGACCAGTACCCAAAAAGCTTGGCTCCGAAATAATGGAGCACTTCCAACATAGCTGAGCAGAAATCCTAAACTGGTGGATCTCTAAGATGAATATTTGTACCTGCGGCCATGAAACGCAGCTCCTCTTCCCCCCCGAAGAAAGGGGGGTTAGTACGATACATGTACTGAGTATATAAAGCATACCATATCATAACTGAGACAACAACTGAAATAAGGATATAGAAACCAAATATAATAGTTACCAAACCATTATACCTGCATCTGATAAAATGAAGGAATGTATATCATCCTCATATATCGTACCCAGCCCTCTATGGAACTCGGTATTATCATATCATTATATATGGTATCATACCATCGTATATGGCATCATCTCATATATAGCAAATACGTTATTATGTTTTCATATGCATACCTATCTATCGTATCAGGCCCTTTAGTGAGGGACTCAGTGAAAGAGTAGTGTACATATCATACCACACCCAACCCATTATGGGACTCGATGCCATTATCATCATCATCAATGCCGAGGAATGTTCGGCCCGATCCATATATAGTAAAATATGTGAAGGAACGTACGACCCGATCCATATAGTAAAATATTGCCGAGGAACGTACCGCCCGATCTATAATTTCATCATATCATCATATATAGCTTCGTATATATACAACCTGGGATACGTTAAATTTTCATATTATCGCATCTCAACATCATCATATCATCATATTATCACATACAATATCATATCATATGTGGCATTATACTATCCACACATACCATGCTCGGCCTGGGACTCGGTGAAAGAAGTAGTAATGTTGGGCACGACAACGTTATCGGACCCTTTATGGGACTCAGAGGAAGATGTGTTACAGTATGCACGAGTAAAGTATTGATCAACCATATGCAATTTAAATCATCATCTTAGACTCAATGAAATAGTCAAGTGACGCGTCACTTGAAGACAAGAGTATTAATCGTCTTAGGTACCCTCTAAATATCATTAGGAATCGGATTAGCTGGACTCTAAGGAATCGTAGACATGTGTCTAGACAAAGCTAAACAACATATGGAATTAGAGATATCGTCATCGTAGAGACCCTTAGGAATAGGAGCTTATGCATTCAATAGTATTCATCATATAGGAGACTCGAGGGTAGTAGTTCAAGTACTGGAGAGCTTTAACATCCAAAAGTAAAGAAGAATTATAGTTCATGCTTCCTATGCATCCCATTACTATTTCGCATATAGAAGGCTCGAGGGTGATAGCTCAACTACCTTAAGAGCCTTAACATTCAGAAGTGAACACGAGTCATGAGTTATACTCGGAGCTCATAAATGGAATTATCCTCAAAGCACATATCATATTTCATAACATTTAGAAGTTAGTAAGGACCATGAATCATGTTCGGGACTAGATAATGGAATTACCCCACAGCTCATATCATTCATCATTTACAGCTAAGACATGCCAAAATAAAAGAAGGGATAGCCTTTTATACCCGTTATGGGTTAATCGCATTCAAGCTCGCTTCGTTACTTCTTTAACCTATTTAACAGGAAAGTAATACTAAGGTTAGTGAACTTCGAATTTTCAGCTTGTAATTCTACCACCAATTACCCATAGGAATGAGTTCCTTATTCACCTTTCCCGACTAGTCTTGACTAGTCTATTAGTTAGTTATGAAGTTAACGGAATACGGGCAGCATCTTCCCTATAACTTGCCCTATCTGAACTTCCAATTGTACCTCCGATTAGTACAGACATATTACAATAACATCCAGCATCCAATGCACAATTATACCATTTCGATATTACACCAAAGAAGTCCCAAACAGCCTACTCAAAACTACGACTCCAAAATATGGTTTTCAATCTTTATTTCATAAAATCTTAAGCACACAAAATGGGGTATCATGTGGATGAAAACAGAAGCAATTATATTCAAATTTAGACATGTTTGCATCCCTGAAACACTACAAAATAACTCCCAATACAAAACCACAATAACAACGACACTAGCCAAACTTTAACCTGTTAGAATATCATCAAAAGAGCCCCTACATGACCTACAATGTTCTTCAGCTGTAACGTGCATATTTTCATACTTCCAATACATATTTATACATTCATAACATGTCTAAACCCTTACTAAAATGTGGGAAAAGAGAATCAAACCATACCTTAACAAACGGGCCTCTGAAACTTGCCGAAATTTGATGAACTTCCCGTTAACTATCCGTGCTGCCACAAACCATTAATTTATACTATTATACACCTTTATTTAATCGTAGGATACCTTAAATAATTAATTTACGAAGTAAAAGTCGGGTACTTACCTTGAATTGGAGTAACCAGTGGTTGTCTTTATTCTCCTTCTCATGTTTTCTCTCAACTTTCTCAAGTTCTTAAGTGTAAAAACTAGAGTATAATAAAGATTAGTCATTAATTAACATGTATATATTATTACTTAGGAGGTAAAATATGTCATCCCCTAAGGGTGACACATGTTAAGCCCTCATTGGGACAACACACCCATGTAACCACTCTAAGCCTGGCATGTGGCAGTGTGGGGTCCACCCCAAGTAGGTGCATCACCTACTTGGTCCAAGTAGGTGCATCACCTACTTGTCACCTACTTGCTCTTTTTTTGTGGGTTCATAATCTTGTCTCACTTTAAGTGCCTATGTATTCCTTGCTACTTAAGCTCGACATGGACCCCAGGAGCTTAATTATGCAAGATATCCAAGTCGGTATCTTATGCAAGCATGTCGAGTTCCACGACTTGTTATTTGGCCTCCAACTCTTTTCAAATCCTTATAACTCCATTTCCAACCTTCCCTATTATGGGGCATCACATTCTTCCTTCCTTAGAGTTATTTGATAACATTGTAGATAATATAGATCGCACGGTAGCTTTTGAGAATCTAGATAGATGTTTCCATATACCAAAACTGAGGGGTATAATATCCTTCCCCCTTTAGAATATTCTTCCTCGAATGTTGACTAAGCTCATAAGGTCTTACGAGGGTTTCAAGAATTCTCTGTACTAGTTGTCATAGATTGTTCTCTTAGTAACCCATACCACCAATTTAGGAGTTTTGATTGCCTGTGGGGATAGGGAACAAGCACAGTTATTCATTTTTCATTTTTTCTTTGGCTTCCCAGGTCATCTTTTTTCTAATCTTATTTCACCATAATACTTCAACGTAAGCCACGTTCTTAGTTCGCAACCTTCTAAACTATCGATCCATGATAGCAATAGGTTTCTCCTCGTAAGATAACTTCTTTATTATGTGGACCTCATCTATGGGGAATTTTTTGGGAGGGTATCGAATATATTTATAGAGCATTGACCCATGAAAAACTAGAGGTATTGCTTCCAAATCAAATAGAAGGTCCAAATTATAGGCAACTTTACCTAATCTATGAATGATTTGATAAGGACCAACATATATCAGCCCACGTTTCCCTTTCTTGCCGAATTTCATTACAACTTTCATTGGTGACGCTTTCAAGAATAACCAATCCTCAACTTCAAACATTAAATGTCGATGTCGATTATCTGCATATGACTTATGTCGACTACAAAGCCTGCTTAGGCATGTCTGGGCCTATCAATTATGTTTCACCAATATCAACCCAACCAATAAGTGACCTACATTTCCTGCTCTACATAACCTTATATGATGTCATCTGGATACTAGAATGATGGCTACCATTATAAACAAATTCACTAAGTGGAAAATAGTCATCCTAACTACTCTTGTAGTCAGTAATGTAGGTTGGTAATATACCTTCTAGCGTCTGGATAGTACGTTCAGTCTGTCCATTAGTCTGGGGGTGAAATGCTATACTAAGATTCACCTATGTTCCCAACCCCATCTGGGATGATCTACAGAAGCTAGCCTTGAATTGAACTTCCCTTTACGAGATAATACATATAGGGACTTTGTGAAATCCCACTACTTCTATGATATACAGTCTCGTATAGTCCTCAGTTGAATATGTAGTCTTAACTAGAAGGAAATGGGCTAATTTTGGTCACCCTATCCACAATAACCCCTATAAACTCATACTTCTGTAGAATGCAAGGTCAACCTGTACTATAATCCATATTAATTGCTTCCCCTTCCCAAGTCGAGATTTCCATCTTCTGTAATAGGGTATTAAGCCTCTGATGCTCAATTTTGTTTAAGCTATTGCATAATTTCTCTTAATCCTACTTGTAACATGCTAGACATGTTCCACTTCGCTTTTACTCAGATCTTCTTTCTAGTTCTCTTACCATACATCATATTGCAGTCACATTGCTATTACTGACTTTTTTTATCGAATAATCACTCGGTCTCACTCTTAGTATACTAATATTCTTAGGTTTCATAGCTATTCCCATACAATTTGTAGAAAGTGCATTCAATTCTAATCATAGTCTTTCCTTCTCTCGGCTTACTCTGCTCTACATGTGTCATTGTAATATCATGCACTTATAGTCTCTTTTGGTTACACTTGTTTTGCTACCTTTATGTACCCTTAAAGTTCCCTCATATTCTACCGTAGGAGAGATTTCTTATCTTTTCTTCTTGGCTACATGTATGTCACAATATCAGTAGCCAATAACTCTGTTACCGACATACTAACCTTTAGTCAAGTATAGCCTTACTATCCTTTACAATATCCCTAAGTTACTCAATATCATTCTCTTGCTGTCTTCATCCCTCTTTGTATGCACCCATCCATTGGTGTCATACTGTTCGAGGTCTTTAACAATAATCCTCTGCACGGTCTCAGATATCATCTTGGATTTTATCCGCCTATTACTGGCCTATTGATCTTGCCAACTCGTTCCCGCATAGGATCTCACTTGAAGTCTAAGTATTCACCTTAACACGTTGTAATGTCAGTTGGTATCATCTTACACTTATATTTTTCTTATCTACTTCCCCCCGTTAGGGTGTTTCCATGTCATTGTCAGTTTATTTTCAACTTTCCAAATACATATGAGTCTTTTCCAACATATTTGGTATATTGCACCACATTCATATTTTCCTTTATATCACCTATACTTTAGGTTACCTGTCACAACCAAACCCCATAGGCCATGACTGGGGTCCGACCTGGACCCCCATATATATATCTATCAATTGTAGTCAAATTGAACTATGAGCAAAGTGATACTACTCACAAAAACCCCAATGAGTTAAAACTTTTTTGTGTACGTGTGGCCTCTTTCATTCATATCGTATCATGTAAAAGAATGCAAGCCGACAAGGCTGCCATAACGTAAAATCATTTACAACGTGTCGTATAGGCACAACCGAAATAAACTCATGAACAATCCACACATACATGTCTACACACCTCTAAGAATAGTACGGTAACATATGGCGGGACAGGGCCACCGCCGTACCACTGAATGAACAAACACATATATACATCGGAGGACTAGTATAAAAAAACTAGGCTCTAAAATAGCAGAGCACCTCCAATTATAAGTGAGTGGAAATGCTGAGCTGGAGGATCTCTGAAATGAATGTCTGTACCTGCGGGCATGAAATGCAGCCCCCCGAAGAAAGGGGGTCAGTACGATACATGTATTGAGTACATAAGCATACATATCTGGGATAACAACTGAAACAGAGATGCAGGAAATCAAGTATAGCATTTAATAGGGTGTTGTACCTGCATCTCATAAAATAAATTCCTATATACTAGTATCACGTACCGTATCCAGCCCGCTCGGGGACTCAGTATTACAAATACATCATCTATCACTATAAGCATATGCACATTGTTAGCATTGTGGAACGTACAGCCCAATCCATATATATATCAAGCACATGCCGAGGAACGATGGCCAGATCCACATATCATGTAATAATGCCGAGGAACGATGGCCCGATCCATATATCATATGATAATGCCGAGGTATGATAGCCCGATCCG
Organism: Solanum dulcamara; assembly: GCF_947179165.1. NCBI lineage: Eukaryota > Viridiplantae > Streptophyta > Magnoliopsida > Solanales > Solanaceae > Solanum > Solanum dulcamara. The sequence goes on from NC_077240.1 coordinate 43,628,461, forward strand.
TATAATGCATAACAATGCCGAGGTACGATGGCCCGATCCACATATCACATAACAATGCATATACGTGCATGTAAAACTTGGTAACATGTCAAACATCCCTGAGGTATCATTATAACGCATGTTCTAGAGCTCTTATATATAGGAGCTTACACATTCCATCACTATTCAGCCTATAGAAGGCTCGAGGGTCGTAGTTCAACTACTTTAAGACCCTTATCATTCAAGAGTGAGTACAAGTCATGAGTCACATTCAGAGCCTGTAAATGGAACTATCTCTAACCCATATCATACCTCATTTCACTTACATTAATCCATTCCAAGGAAAGGAATAGATAGGCTTCACGTGTATTATTTTTTATCACATAAAAGGCTTACAAGACCATAACTCAACCATTGCGGGAGTTCTAACATCAAGAAGTAAATAAGATTAATGAATTATACTCGGGATTCTAAGAATGGAACTATATCCACATTATATATACCAACCACTTATGGTTAATACATGCCAAAATAAGAGAAGATAAGCTTTACATACTTATGCCAAAAACATCCCAAAAGAAAGCTTCACATACCTCATATGGACTTCTTTTCATCACGTTCACGTCGTCGTCCTCCGAACCTATTTAACATAGGAGAAATGCGAGTATCAACAACCTTAACTTTTCAGTGTCCTCAGTTGCACCTTAGCATTCATGGAACCTATTTCCTTATTCATCTCCTCGACTATTTCTTTAATTAGTTAAGGCGTTAACAAAAATTGGGCAGCACCTCCCCTATAAAGTACCATATCTGAATTTCCAATTACATCCCTAATCACTACAGCCGACCAACAACAACACCCTGTAGCATATAAATATAAAACATTGCGACATCACGCAACACATGCTCCAAATAACTTGCTGAAAATTACGACACCAAAATAGGGTTTCTAGTCTTTATTTTGCAAAGACTTTATTTATACAAAATGAGGGGTCATGTGCCTGTTACCAACAGCACCCACACCCCTTTTAGAACCCATTTAGGCCCTGCAAAAAACCCCCACACACCTGCAGCAGTACACCACAAGCACAACACTTTACTTCGACGATAATTCAACTATAGCGATTCCGATTTAGTTTATTTTGAACGTCAAGCATCTCTATGAATTTTTCACATATCCAGCTACGTAAATAACATATAATACACTTAATAACAACACCATAACCTCAAAATTGAAATTAAATACCTTACCTTACCCGAAATTGGCCAAAACTAGCCAACACTATCAAAACGTGAATTCTGGACAACCTACTGTCTTGTATTGTCTCTTAGTTTCGAAGGGGTAATTGAGGTAAAAAGGATTTTTGGCCTGAATGAAAGTTATATACATGTGTATCAGAGTCGCATACAATTTTGAATCACCCCTACAGCAATATTGTACAAAAGGATATGCCAAAAATACCAACAGCAGTCCTTGTAGGATTTCCCAAACCAAAATCTGGGCAGAACCTCCTCCATACTTCATCACCCTTTTTCGAGCATATAAAAGCCAAAATGGATTTTATAGGCTAAATGAAAGTTATATCCCTATCAAATATCTTTCCAAAACATCTTGAATCACATGAAACGAATCCTTACACAAGGAGTTATACTTGTATTACTAACAGCAGTTTAATTCAAAAACGGGTCTGTTCCCTAGCATTTTCTCTCTTTCTTTCTCTCACGTTTTCTCTCTTGTTCTTGGCTGAAATTTGGATGAGAATCATATTACGATCCATATAACACATATATATACACATCCATGTTGTTGAGGAACGCCGTAAATAATTAATTCACGGAGAGAAAATTGGAAACTTACCTTAGTTTCTCTTAAACCGTGGCTGCTCTCCTTTCTCTCTATGTTTGCTGAAATTTTGGATGAAGAATGAGTTAATAGTCAGCATAAGACATATATATGTACCTCTTTAGAAGGTGCTAAATGGCATCCCCCTAGGGGTGACATATGGCAGCCTCCTAGGGTGCCACCTCAACCCATACGGCCAATCATATGCTGCCATGTGGAAGTGGGATCTACCCCAAGCTGCTGCATCACCTACTTAAGCCTAAGTATGTGCATCACCTACTTGTCCAAGTAGATGCATCACCTACTTGCTTCTAGTAGGCGCGTCATTTCCTTATTTCCCTTCCATAGGTCCATAATCTCGTCTTACTTCAAAAGCCTATGCATTCCTTGCTACTTAAGCTCGACGTATACTCAAGTAGCTTAATTATGTAGGGCATCCAAGTTGGTAGATTACACAAGTAGATCGAGTCCTACGACTCATTACTTGGCCTCCAACTCCTTCTGAATTCTTATAACCCTATTTCCAATTTTTCCTATTATGGGGTATCTCATTCTCCTTCCCTTAGATTTATTTGATAGCATAGTAGACAATCTAAGTTACGTGGAAACTTTTAAGAAGCTTAAGAAAGCATTCCGAAGTACCAAAGTACGGGGCATAACATCCTTCCCCCCTTTAGAACATTCATCCTCAAATGTTAACTAAGCTCATTAGGTCGTACGAGGACTTTAGGAATTCTCCATAATGGTTTTCATCCATAGACCCTTTTATTCATCGATTCAACTAACCCAGGAGTTTAGACTTCCTATAGATGTAGGGAGCACATATGGATATTTCTTTTCCATCTCTTCTTCGGCTTTCCAGGTCAACTCTTCTTTATTCTTATTTTGTCACAAGACTTTGACGGAAGCCCCATCTCTAGTTCGCAATGCATCAGTTGTTCTTCAAATCCACATTCCCTTATGTTTAAAGGATCTCACTATTCTCCCAGGTGGAGTTACGTATACACAATACTTCTTTATGCCCCATAAGCTTTCACCCTTGTCATGTACCTGATGCTAACTTCTAATCTTATTTAAAACCATATCAACTTCATTCTAATAGTAGTCTTGTCTTATCACCTTTTCATCGCACTATATCTTCAGTTCGTAGTTGTCTATTTCCCTTTTTGTTCGATACTCATACTTAATTAATCACGTCCATCTTAAGTGCTTCCTTTAGTAGTCCTTTCATTTCTTGTTTTCAAAACATCTTATGTTTACCTCTATTTGTTCTTAGTATACCAGTCATTTCTGGAATTCCTCCTGTCTTGTTGCTCATCTTTACTTTCGTTACCACTTGACCTTTTATTCTGAACCTTCCCTATAAATCTGTGTAAGCCTTCTTATTCATTCTCTGTTTGCTTTTCTATTTTTTCACAAACCATGTCATATCCTTTAGTTATTTCCTTACTAGGCTTTACTTATTCTCATAACGATCTTCGATACATTCACCTAATATTCTTTTCACATTCAATCTCATTGTATGACACTTCTTAACCTCAATAAAGATTCTTACTATGGGTTACTTACCCATCTTAGTTAATATCATCCTTAATGTCTCACAAGGTGTCTTATTAATACTTCACATCCGTCATAATTCTTTTTTCCTTGTACTCCTGTCTTAATCATACTATTACTTTGTTTAACTATAACTCCTCATAGTTTACTCCTGTATATCAATTCAGTCGGCGCCTTAGTATATCATTCTATCCAGATCTATCAGTCTTCTCTAAATCATTTTCTTTGGATCATAAGTCTTTTCCAACTGCGTTTTACCACACCAGTATCAACCTCTTAGTTTCTATTGCCATCGATTCAGCAATCAACTCATTTCTCGAGGTCCGCCATACTCGTAGTTTAGTCACATCTCATTCTTATTATGGACAAGGCATACTACAAACTTGTATCTCATTCTTCTTTTATTTCTAGGAAGGTTTGGACAGAGGTTCTTCTGTATTTCTTACTATCTCAACACCTGCATGTAAAAAATGCCAATAATGCCTCCAAGGCCAATATATATATTCATATCGCATCATATCGCATCCACACAGGGCGCTCAATATCAATAGTATGAAAATGGACTTCCCTCGTATGTCCATTTGAACTGCACTTGTTGCACTTTCCTATTTACTTTTCCTTTTACTTTTAAACCTTATATGTCAATTGTACTTCAACACCTTACTTTACATATGTCTTTCGTGCCTTTGCTTACCTGCGTGCTTTGTGACTTCCAATATTGTCAGTCACTTTCTACTTTCGATGCTGTCCTTTTACAGAAGTCAAAGATTAGTATAAGGAATTTCAATCCCTATAACTCGGATCTATCGCACGATCTTAGATATGAAAGAAAGGTAACATCCTAAATGTCCTGTAGCCTCCTGTTTATAGATGTGGTGCACAACACACCGATAAACAAGACTCTACTAGATACAGTCTGTAGACACTCTAAGGACGAACTGCTCTGATACCACTTCTGTCCCGACCCAACCCCGTAGGCTGCGACTGGGGTCCGACCTGGACCCCCGTATACATATATGTCAACTGTAGTCAAATTGAACTATGAGCAAAGTGATACTAGTCACAAAAACCCTAATGAGTTAAAACTTTTTCGTGTACGTGTGACCTCTTTCATTCATATCGTATCATGAAAGAGAATGCAAGCCGACAAGGCTGCCATAATGTAAAAATATTTACAATGTGACGTATAGGCACAGCCGAAATAAACTCATGAACAACCCACACATACATGTCTACAGACCTCTAAAAATAGTACATAACATATGGCGGGACAAGGCCCCCGCCGTACCCTTGAATGAATAAATACATATATACACCGGAGGACCAGTACAAAAAAACTAGGCTCCGGAATAGCAGAGCACCTCCAATCATAGGTGAGCGGAAATGTTGAGCTGGAGGATCTCTGAAATGAACGTCTGTACCTGTGGGTATGAAATACAGCCCCCCGAAGAAAGGGGGGTCAGTACGATACATGTACTGAGTACATAAGCATACATAACTGGGATAACAACTGAAACAAAGATGCAGGAAATCAAGTATAGCATTTAATAGGGTACTGTACCTGCACCTCATAAAATAAATTCCTGTATACCAGTATCACATACCGTATCTGGCCCACTCGGGGACTCAGTATTATAAATACATCATCTATCACTATAAGCATATGCATATTGTTAGCACTGTGGAACGTATAGCCCAATCCATATATATATCAAGCACATGTTGAGGAATGATGACCCGATCCACATATCATGTAATAATGCTGAGGAACGATAGCCCGATCCATATATCGTATGATAATGCTGAGGTACGATGGCCCGATCCGTAAAATGCATAACAATGCCGAGGTTCGACGGCCCGATCCACATATCACATAACAATGCATATACGTGCATGTAAAACTTGGTAACATGTCAAACATCCCTCAGGTATCACTATAAAGTATGTTCCAGAGCTCTTAGGTATAAGAGCTTACACATTCCATCACTATTCAGCCTATAGAAGGCTCGAGGGTCGTAGTTCAACTACTTTAAGACCCTTATCATTCAAGAGTGAGTACAAGTCATGAGTCTCATTCAGAGCCTATAAATGGAACTATCTCTAACTCATATCATACCTCCTTTCACTTACATTAATCCATTCCAAGGAAAGGAAGAGATAGGCTTCACGTGTATTACTTTTTATCACGTAAAAGGCTTACAAGACCATAACTCAACCATCGTGGGAGTTCTAACATCAAGAAGTGAATAAGATTAATGAATCATGCTCGGGATTCTAAGAATGGGACTATCTCCACATTACATATACAAACCACTTATGGATAAGACATTCCAAAATAATAGAAGATACGCTTTACATACTTATGCCAAGAACATGCCAAAAGAAAGCTTCACATACCTCGTATGGACTTCTTTTCATCACGTTCACGTCATCGTCCTCCGAACCTATTTAACATGGAAGAAATGCGAGTATCAACAACCTTAACTTTTCAGTGCCCTCAGTTGCACCTTAGCATTCATGGAACCTATTTCCTTATTCATCTCCTCGACTATTTCTTTAATTAGTTAAGGCGTTAACGAAAATTGGGCAGCACCTCCCCTATAAAGTGCCTTATCTGAATTTCCAATTACATCCCTAATCACTACAGCCGACCAACAACAACACCCTGTAGCATATAAATATAAAACATGGCGACATCACGCAACACATGCTCCAAATAACTTGCTGAAAATTACGACACCAAAATAGGGTTTCTAGTCTTTATTTTGCAAAAACTTTATTTATACGAAATGAGGGGTCATGTGCCTGTTACCAACAGCAACCACACCCCTTTTAGAACCCATTTAGGCCCTGCAACAAACCCCCACACACCTGCAGCAGTACACCACAAGCACAACACTTTACTTCGACGATAATTCAACTATAGGTAAATAACATATAATACACTTAATAACAACACCATAACCTCAAAATTGAAATTAAATACCTTACCTTACCCGAAATTGGCCAAAACTTGCCAACACTATCAAAACGTGAATTCTGGACAGCCTACTGTCTTGTATTGTCGCTTAGTTTCGAAGGGGTAATTGAGGGAAAAAGGATTTTTGGCCTCAATGAAAGTTATATACATGTATATCAGGTTCGCATACAATTTTGAATCACCCCTACAGCAATATTTTACAAAAGGATATGCCGAAAATACCAACAGCAGTCCTTGTAGGATTTCCCAAACCAAAATCTGGGCAGAACCTCCTCCATACTTCATCACCCTTTTTCGAGCATATAAAAGCCAAAATGGATTTTATAGGCTAAATGAAAGTTATATCCCTATCAAATATCTTTCCAAAACATCTTGAATCACATGAAACGAATCCTTACACAAGGAGTTATACTTGTATTACTAACATCAGTTTAATTCAAAAACGGGTCTATTCCCTAGCATTTTCTCTCTTTCTTTCTCTCACGTTTTCTCTCTTGTTCTTGGATGAAATTTGGATGAGAATCAGATTACGATCCATATAACACACATATATACACCTCCATGTTGTTGAGAAATGCCGTAAATAATTAATTCACAGAGAGAAAATTGGAAACTTACCTTAGTTTTTCTTAAACCGTGGCTGCTCTCTTTTCTCTCTATGTTTGCTGAAAGTTTGGATGAAGAATGAGTTAATAGTCATCATAAGACATATATATGTACCTCTTTAGAAGGTGCCACGTGGCATCCCCCTAGGGGTGACACGTGCCAGCCTCCTACGGTGCTACCTCAACCCATACGGCCAATCACATATTGCCATGTGGCAGTGGGATACACCCCAAGCTGCTGCATCACCTACTTAAGCCTAAGTAGGTGCATCACCTACTTGCTTCGAGTAGGCACATCGTTTCCTTATTTCCCTTTCGTAGGTCCATAATCTCGTCTTACTTCAAGAGCCTATGCATTCCTTACTACTTAAGCTCGACGTATACTCAAGTAGCTTAATTACGTAGGACATCCAAGTTGGTAGATTATGAAAGTAGATCGAGTCCTACGACTTATTACTTGGCCTCCAACTCCTTCTGAATTCTTATAACCCTATTTCCAATTTCCCTATTATGGGGTATCTCATTCTCCTTCCCTTAGAGTTATTTGATAGCGTGGTAGACAATCTAAGTCACGTGGAAACTTTTAAGAAGCTTAAGAAAGCATTCTGAAGTACCAAAGTACGGGGCATAACATTACCCCTATACAAAACTTTAATACAATCTTGAGGTTCCTCAAATTCTCAATATATTGTATAAAATCTTATCTGATGGTTGATACACGAGTAATATAATCGAGGTACCAATTTATCCAAAGCAACATTCTATATATTCTGATCAATAGTTAGTCAATACTTGTAGTCCTTTCAATCCTACTTAGGTAGCACTTATATCCCGACGATCAGTGTCCAAAATTCTCTTGCAGTAATATTTTTGTCCCAACTTATATCATCTTTTTCTTTTGAGGAATATATGTTACACCATTTGTTCCTTAAGTCTACTGTCATGTTGTTACTTCTTTTAACTATAGCTCATCACAGTTTATCCCTGTGTATTAATTCAGTCGGTGCCTTAATATATCTTTCTATCCAGATCTACCAGTCCTCTCTTAATCATCTTCTTAGGATCACAAGTCATTTTCCAACTTCGTTTTACCATACCAGTATCGACCTCCTAATTTCTATTGCCATCAATTCAGCAATTAACTTATTTCTCGAGGTCATCCATACTCATAGTTTAACCAAATCTCATAATTTTTGTGGGAATGGCCCTTCAAGACATACTACAGCCCTGTATCTCATTTTCTTTTTATTTCTAGGAAAATTTTGGCTGACATTCCTCTGTATTTCTTACTATCTCAAACCTGTATGCAAAAAATACCAACAGTGCCTCAAGGGCCAACATATATACCGATATATATATATGTACCATACCATATCATATTGTAGCCACATAGGGTGCCCACAATCAATTGTATGAAAATGGACTTACCTTGTATGTCTAACTCGAACTGAACCTATTACACCGCCTTGTCTACTTTTCCTTTCCATTTTTAACTTTACATGTCAATCGTACTTCATTCCCTTACCTTATATATATCTTTTATGCCTTTACTTATGTGCGTGCTGTGTAACTCCCAATAACGTCAGTCAGTTTCTTCTATCGATGTTGTCCTCCTACTGAAATTACAGGTTAGTATGAGGAATTTCCTTCATGATGAATGTTATACCCCATACCTTTATGCTTCAAAATGTCTTATTAAGCTTCTTAAAAGTTGTCCCATGACCCATATTATCTATAACGTGATTAAATCACTCTAAGGAAGGGAGAACGTGGTCCCCGTAAGAGTGAAGGTTGGAAATAGGCCTATAAGGATTTGAAATGAGTTGGAGGCTAAAATAACAAGTCGTAGGAATCGACTTACTTACGTAAGCTACCAACTTAGAAGACTTACATAACTAATCCACTGGAGTACATGTTGAGCTTACGTAGCAAGGATTACATAGGCTCCTAAAGTAAGACGAGATTACGAACCCACGGGAGAGGCGGAAGGAGGCGTAGCAGCTACTCAAAAGCAAGTAGGTGATGCACGTACTTTGACTAAGTAGGTGATGCACCTACTTGGACCAAGTAGGTGACACACCTACTTGAGGTGGGGCCCACGCTGCCACGTGGATGTTTTGGATTGGGTGCATGATTGAGGTGGCACCCTTAGGGGATGCCATGTGGAACCTTCTAAGGAGGTGTATATAAGTATATATTTCTGACTAATTGTTCATTTCAGCATCTATACTTAGCAAAAGAAAAGCTAGACAAAGCTAGAGAAAAAGAGAGACTAGCTACGGGTTTGAGCCAAGAAAGAGGTAAGGCCCAATTTCGTTCCATAAATTAATTATTTAAGGTATCCTACGGTGATATGACAGTGTGTAATAGCAAAAAAATTCTATTTGGAGCAGCAAAAACGTGACACAAACAGTTTACTACTTTTCAGCACTCTAAGGAACTTTCGAGGCTAGGTTTTGGCTAGTTTTGGCCAATTTCGGGGAAGGTAAGGTCTTTCATTTCAATTTGAAGTTTATGGTGTTATAATAGGGTGTTTTATACATCTTTTATACTGCTGTAAGTGTAAGAACTTCATATAAGTGTTGGTCGTTAAAAACAAACTAAATTGGAGTCGTTATAGTTGAATTGTAGTCGAAGCAAGGTGTTGTGCTTGTGGTGTGGTGCTGCAGGTTGTGGTGTTGTGTTGAAGGGACTATAATTATAATAAAATGGGTGTGTGATCTGTTGGTTATATCCACCCTACCCCCCGTTTTGTATAGTTAAAGGTTTTGCAAAATGGAAACTAGAAACCCTAATTTCGTATCGTGGTTTCGAGCGAGTTATTTGCAGTTTGTGTTGTATTATGTTGGTGTGAACTGCTTATACATCTGCTACAGGTTGTTGTTGTTGTTTGGCTGTAGTTATTAGGAGTGTAATTGGAAATTCGGATAGGGCATATTATAGGGGAGGTGCTGCCCGATTTCCGTTAACTCCTTAACTAGTTAAGGAACTAGTCGAGAAGGCGAGCGAGGAAATGAATGTTGTGAATACTCGTAGGTAATATAAGATTCTGGAAAATTCTAAGGTGGTTGATATTCGTATTTATTCCATGTTAAATAGGTTTGGAGGACGACGACGTGAACGCGATTAATAGAAGTACGTAAAAGGTATGTAAAGCTATTCCTTCTTTTGGCATGTTTTGGTATAAGTATGTAAAGCATATCTGTTCTTTCTTTTGGGCATGTCTTAGATCTAAGTGACAGGTGATAAGTGTATGAAGCTTGGGGTAACTCTATTCATGAGCTCTGAACATGATTCATGATTCATAATTCGTATTCACTGTTGAATGTTAAGACTCTTAAAGTAGTTAAGCTTCCATTCCTCAAGTCTTCTATATGCTGAGAAGTAGTGTATGTAAAGTTATTCTTCCTCTCTTTTTGCATGAATTAGATGTAAGTATTGTGTATATGAAGTTTGAAGTTATTCCACTCCTAAAACTCTGAGGGTGAGTTAAGACTCTTGTTCACTTCCTACTGATTAGAACTCCTATAACAAGTTGAGTCATTAATTTTCAAGTCTTCCATGTGATAGGAAATGGTGCATGTAAAACTTGTCTTTTCCTGCTTCTAGAAAGACTACACTAAAGGTTCTATAAGACATGGATTTGGATATAGCCCCATTTATTGATTATGGATGTAACTCATGACTTGTACCCTCTTTTGAATGATAAGGGCCTTGAAGTAGTTGAACTACGACCCTTGAGCGTCCTATAGGTTGAATAGTATTGGGATGTGTAAGCTCCTATACCTAAGGGCTCTTGAACATGCTTTATGATGATATCTAAGGTATGCTTGATATGTTACAGAGTTTTGCGTGCACGTATATGCATGATGATATATATATGGATCGGGCCGGATGTACCTCAGCACATTTTGCTATGTAAGGATCGGGTCGTATGTTCCATGACAGATTATGCATTATACGGATCGAGCCATCATACCTCGGCATAATTATGCATTATACGGATCAGGCCGTCATACCTCGGCATCATTATGTAATATATGGATCGGGCCATCATACCTCGGCATTATCATGTGACATATGGATCGGGCCGTCGTTCCTCGGCATGTGCATGTTGTATACATGAATAGGTTTGTACGTCCCATAATGCTAATAGTATGCATATTCTTATCATGATAGATGATGTGTTTGTAACACCGAGTCCCCGAGGGGCCGGATACGGTACGTGATAAAGGTATACATGACTTTATTTTATGAGATGTAGGTACAGTACCCTATTAAATTATATACTTGGTTTCCTGCATCCCTATATCAGTTTTATCTCAGTTATGTATGCTTATATACTCAGTATATATATCGTACTGACCCCTCTTTCTCTAGGGGGCTGCATTTCATGCCCGCAGGTACAAATGTTCATTTCAGAGATCCGCAAGCTTAGGATTTCCACTCAGCTATATTGGAAGTACTCCACTATTTTGGAGCCTAGCTTTTGGGTACTGGTCCTGCGATGTATATATTTGTTTATGCAGGGGTACGATGGGGTCCCTGTCCCGCTATATGTTGTCGTTCCTATTCTTAGAGGTCTGTAGACATATGTGTGTGGGTTGTTTAGGAGTTTATTTCGGTTATGCCTATGCGATATATTATAAAAGCTATTATGTTATGGCTGCCTTGTTGGTTGGCTTTCCCTTTCATGACATAATGCAAATGAAAGAGGCTACATGTGTATGAATATTTTATCACCTACTAGGTTCATGTGTTTGGTTCCTATATATAGGAGGCTATATGAACATGAAAAAGTTTTAAGCTATTGAGGTTTTTGTGAACAGTATCACGTTATACATATTCCAATTTGACTATAGTCGACAGATAGGTACACAGGGGTCCAGGTTGGACCCCAGTTGTGGCCCATGGGGTTGGGTCATGACAGAAGTGGTATCAAAGCAGTTTGTCCTTGGAGTGTCTACAGACCGTGTCTAATAGAGTCTTGTTTATCGGTGTGTTGTGCACCACATCTATAGACAAGAGGCTACAGGACATTTAGGATATTACCTTTCTTTCATATCTACGATCGTGCAATAGAGCCGAGTCATAGGGAATGAAATTTCTCATACTAACTTGTGATTTCAGCAGAAGGACAACGCCGATAGAAGAAAGTAACCGATAATATTGGATGTTACAAAGCACGCAGGTAAGAAAAGGCACGAAGGACCTATGTCAGGTAAGGTGTTGCAATACGATTGATATATAAAGTTGAAAAATGAAAGGGAAAGTATATAGGAAAGTGTAATAGGTGCAGTTTGAGTGGACATACGAGGTAAGTCCCTTTCCATATGTTAATTGTGGGCGCCATGTATGGCCGCGATATGAGATGATATGAATTTATATGTGTGACTTGGGTGGTTGCGATATTATATGATACGAATATATATATGGGTGCCCTGTGAGGCATTATTGGTATTTTCTACGTTCAGATGTTGAGATAGTAAGAAATACAGAGGAAACTCTGCCCAAATTTTCCTAGAAATAAGAAGAGAATGAGATACAGGATTGTAGTATGTCTTGAAAGGTTGTGCTCACAATAATGATAAGATTTGACTAAATGAGTATGGCTGACCTCGAGAAATAAGTTAATTGCTGAGTTAATAGCAATAGAAACTATGAGGTCGATGCCGGTATAGTAGAACAAAGTTAGAAAGGATTGATAAGCCAAAGAAGATGACTCAGAGAGGACTGATAGATAGGGATAAAACGATATAGTAAGGCATTGCCTGAATTGATACATAGGGATAAACTATGATAAGTTATAGTTAAAGGAAATAATAGTATGATTAAGATAAGAGTCCGAGGGATAAAGAATTGTGATGGATATGAAGTGTTAATAAGACAGCTTGTGAAACATTAAGGATAATAGTAACTAAGAAGGGTAAGTAGCCCATAATAAGAATCATGAAGAAAGTCAAGCGGTGTTATACTATGGGACTGAATGCAAACAGGGTACTAGGTGAATATAACAAAAACCGTTATGAGAATAATAAAGCTTAGTAAGGAAATAACTAGAAGGTATGACATGGTCCATCCGAATGGAATGTAAAGATAGGTGTAAAAAGGAAAAGCAAGCTACGGAACAAATAAGGAAGATTTATCAAGTTCTGTTAGGAAAGTTTCGAATAAAGGTTGTGTGATGAAGAAAAGGATAGCTAGTGCAAGGAAATAAAGAGTAATATGGAATTCCTTGCGCCCAACCAAAAATGGATATGAGCTGGAGGAATAATAGAGAAGTTCTAATATAGGCGTTCAAGATAGATGTGATTAATTAAGTATGAGTACCGAACAAAAAGGGAAATAGACAGTTAAGAATTGAAAGTATAGTACGATCAAAAGGTAATAAGATAAGGCCCCTACTACAACGAAGTTAATATGGTTATAAGCAGGATTAGAAGTGAGCCTTAAGCACCTGACAAAGATGAAAGTTCAGGAGGCATAAAGAAGTATTGTGTATATGTGACTCCACCTTGATGATTAGTGAGATCATGCAAGGAGAGGGAATGTCGATTTGCAGGACAACTGCTACATTACGGATATTACTCGAGTATCAACCATTAGATGAGATTTTATACGATACATTGTGAATATTAAAGCACCCTATGGTTGTGCTAGGGTTTCCTATAAAGGCAACCTAACGTGGGGATGATTTAACAGAAAATGTAGATATGGTGAAGCACGTTAAATATGTTTAAGTAAAATCATTCACGTGTGAATAGATGGATAAAAACGGAGGGTGACATGGGTACACCCTAAAAGGAGGGAAGTGGACAAGAGAAGTACAAGCTTAAGAGAAAATCAACTGATGCTATCATATATAAATAGGAATGCTTAAACTTCAAACGAGACCCCATAAGGGATGTACGTGATCATACCCACACTAATGTACCGGATTCTGTCAAAACTCTGAAGTTAAGCGTGCTTGGGTGAGAGTAGCGCTGGGATGGGTGACCCCCTGGAAAGTGAAAGAGAAAATGAAACACAAGTATACGTACCTATTTACTATGTCTACAGGTAATCCTAACCTTTAGAACTCTGATATTGATTGCTCGATGAAAGTATATGTTATGGCAACGGGATAGAGGTCCGGAGGAAGGTTTTGGTTTACATTCAAGGACGAATGTTCTAAAGGGGGGAAGGATGTTATACCTTGTACCTTTATGCTTTGGAACGTCTTCTTAAGCTTCTTGAAAGTTTTCCCATGACCCATATTATCTATAACGTGATTAAATCACTTTAAGGAAGGGAGGACGTGATTCCCCGTAAGAGTGAAGGTTGGAAATAGGTCTATAAGGATTTGAAACGAGTTGGAGGCCAAAATACCAAATCGTAGGACTCGACTAACTTACGTAAGCTACCAACTTGGATGACTTACATAACTAAGCCACTAGAGTACATGTTGATCTTATGTAGCAAGGATTACATAGGCTCCTAAAGTAAGACGAGATTACGAACCCATGGGAGAGGCGGAAGGAGGCGTAGCACCTACTCGGAAGCAAGCAGGTGATGCACCTACTTTGACTAAATAGGTGATGCACCTACTTGGACCAAGTAGGTGACACACCTACTTAAGGTGGGGCCCACGCTGCCATGTGGTGGTTTTGGATTGGGTGCATGATTGAGGTGGCACCCTAGGGGCTTCCATGTGTCACCCTTAGGGGCTTCCATGTGGTACCTTCTAAGGAGGTATATATAAGTATATATTGCTGACTAATTGTTCATTTCAGCATCTATACTTAGAAAAAAAAGGTAGACAAAGTTAGAGAAAAAGAGAGACTAGCTACGGGTTTGAGCCAAGAAAGAGGTAAGGCCCGATTTCGTTCCGTAAATTAAATATTTAAGATATACTAAGGTGATATGACGGTGTTTAATAGCGAAAAATTTCTATTTGGAGCAGCAAAAACGTGACACAAACAGTTCACTACTTTTCAGCACTCTAAGGAACTTCCGAGGCTAGGTTTTGGCTAGTTTTGGCCAATTTCAGGGAAGGTAAGGTCTTTCATTTCAATTTGAAGTTTATGCTGTTATCATAGGGTTTTTTATACATCTTTTACGCTTCTTGAAGTGTAATAACTTCATATAAGTGCTGGTCGTTATAAACAAACTAAATTGGAGTCGCTATAGTTGAATTGTAGTCAAAGCAAGGTGTTGTGCTTGTGGTGTGGTGCTGCAGGTTGTGGTGTTGTGTTGAAGGCCTAAAATTATACTAAAAGGGGTGTGGGAGCTGCTTGTTGTAGCCACCCGACCCCACTGTTTTGTATAGTTAAAGGTTTTGCAAAATGGAAACTAGAAACCCTATTTTGGTATCGTGGTTTCGAGTGAGTTATTTGAAGTTTGTGTTGTATTATGTTAGTGTGAACTTCTTATACATGTGCTGCAGGTTGTTTTTGTTGGTTGGCTGTAGTTATTAGGAGTGTAATTGGAAATTCGGATAGGGCATATGATAGGGGAGGTGCTGCCCGATTTCCGTTAACTCCTTAACTAGTTAAGGAACTAGTCGAGAAGGCGAGCGAGGAAATGAATGTTGTGAATACTCGTAGGAAATATAAGATTCTGGAAAAGTCTAAGGTGGTTGATATTCGTATTGATTCCATGTTAAATAGGTTTGGAGGAGGACAATGTGAACGCGATTAATAAAAGTACGTAAAAGGTATGTAAAGCTATTCCTTCTTTTGGCATGTTTTGGTATAAGTATGTAAAGCCTATCTGTTATTTCTTTTGGGCATGTCTTAGATCTAAGTGACAAGTGGTATGTGTATGAATCTTGGGGTAACTCCATTCATGATCTCTGAACATGATTCATGATTCATAATTCGTTTTCACTTTTGAATGTTAAGACTTTTAAAGTAGTTAAGCTTCCATTCCTCAAGTCTTCTATATGCTGAGAAGTAGTGTATGTAAAGTTATTCTTCCTCTCTTTTTGCATGACTTAGATGTAAGTATTGTGTATATGAAGTTTGAAGTTATTCCACTCCTAAAACTCTGAGGGTGAGTTAAGACTCTTGTTCACTTCCTACTGATTAGAACTCCTATAACAAGTTGAGTCATTAATTTTCAAGTCTTCCATGTGATAGGAAATGGTGCATGTAAAACTTGTCTTTTCCTGCTTCTAGAAAGACTACACTAAAGGTTCTATAAGACATGGATTTGGATATAGCCCCATTTATTGATTATGGATGTAACTCATGACTTGTACCCTCTTTTGAATGATAAGGGCCTTGAAGTAGTTGAACTACGACCCTTGAGCCTCCTATAGGTTGAATAGTGTTGGGATGTGTAAGCTCCTATACCTAGGGGCTCTTGAACATGCTATATGATAATATCTAAGGGATGTTTGATATGTTACAGAGTTTTGCATGCACGTATATGCATTATGATATATATATGGATCGGGCCGGACGTACCTCGGCACATTTTGCTATGTAAGGATCGGGTCGTACGTTCCACGACAGATTATGCATTATACGGATCGGGCCATCGTACCTCAGCATTATTATGCACTATATGGATCGGGCCGTCGTACCTCAGCATCATTATGTAATATATGGATCGGTCCGTCATACCTCGACATTATCATGTGATATATGGATTGGGTCGTCGTTCCTCGGCATATGCATGCTGTATACATGAATCGGGTTTTACGTCCCACAGTGCTAATAATATGCATATTCTTATCATGATAGATGATGTGTTTGTAACACCGAGTCCCCGAGTGGGCCGGATATGGTACATGATAAAGGTATACATGACTTTATTTTATGAGATGCAGGTATAGTACCCTATTAGATGCTATACTTGGTTTCCTGCATCCCTGTTTTAGTTTTATCTCAGTTATGTATGCTTATATACTCAGTACATGTATCGTACTGACCCCTCTTTCTCTAGGGGGCTGCGTTTCATGCCCGCAGGTACAGATGTGCATTTCGGAGATCCGCCAGCTTAGGATTTCCACTCAGCTATGTTGGAAGTGCTCCACTATTTTGGAGCCTAGCTTTTGGGTACTGGTCCTGCGATGTATATATTTGTTTATGCAGGGGTACGACGGGGGCCCTGTCCCGCCATATGTTATCGTTCCTATTCTTAGAGGTCTGTAGACATATGTGGGTGGGTTCTTTTGGAGTTTATTTCGGTTATGCCTATGAGATATGTTGTAAAAGCTATTATGTTATGGCAGCCTTGTCGGCTGGCTTTCCCTTTAATGACATGATGTAAATGAAAGAGGCTACACGTATATGAATATTTTATCACCCACTGGGTTCATGTGTTTGGTTGCTATATCTAGGAGGCTATATAAACATGAAAATATTTTAAGCTATTGAGGTTTTTGTGAATAGTATCACGTTATACATAGTCCAATTTGACTATAGTTGACAGATAGGTATACAAGGGTCCAGGTCGGACCCCAATCGCGACCCACGGGGTTGGTTCATGACAATGACTCAGCTCTATTGCACGATCTCAGATATAAAAGAAAGGCAATATCCTACATGTCTTATGGCCTCCTATTTATAGATGTGGTGCATAACACACTGATAAACAAGACTCTACTAGATAGTCCATAGACACTCCCAAGATTAACTACTTTGATACCACTTTTTGTCACGACCCAACCCCGTAGGCTGCGACTGGGTTCTAATATGGACCCCTGTATACATGTCTATCATCTATAGTCAAGTTGAGCTATGTATAATGTGATACTACACATAAAAACCCCAATTAGTCAAAACCTTTTCATGTACATGTAGCCTCTTTCATTTGTCCTATATTATGAAAGGGCATGCAAGCCGACAAGGCTGCCATAGTTACAAACATTAACAATGCATCGTATAGGCATAATTGAAACAACTTATAAACAACCCATATACAAATATGTCTACAGACCTCTAAGAATAATAACGGTAATATATGGTGGGACAGAACCCCATCGTATCCCTAAATAAATAAATATATACATAGGAGGACCAGTACCCAAAAAGCTAGGCTTCAGAACAGTGGAGTACTTCCAATATAGCTGAGCGGAAATCCTAAGCTGGCGGATCTTCGAGATGAACATCTGTACTTACAGGCATGAAATGCAGCCTCCTCTCCAAAGAAAAGAGGGTCAGTACGATACATGTACTGAGTATATAAAGTATACCATATCATAAATAAGACAACAACCTAAATAGGGATGCAGGAACCAAATATATAGTTACCAAACCATTGTACCTGCATCTTATAAAACGAGGGCATGTATATCATCCTCATATACCATACCCGACCCGCTGTAGAATTCGGCGTTATCATATCATCGTGTACAGCATCATACCATCATATACGACATTATCTCATATATAACAAATACATCATTATGTGTTTATATGCATACCTATCTGTCATATTTGACCCTTTAGTGAGGGACTCAGTGAAAGAGTATTGTACATATCATATCGCACCCGGCCCATTATGGGACTCAGTGCCATTATCACATCATCATCAATGCTGAGGAACATTCATCCTAATCCATATATAGTAAATTATACCAAAGAATGCACAGTCCGATCAATATAGTAAAATAATATCGAGGAACGTACGATCTGATTTATATTTTCATCATATCATCGCATATAACGTCGTATATATATCCTCCCTAGGACGTAGTGAATTTTCATATTATCGCATCTCCACATGATCATATCATCACATATGGCATCACATTATATGTGGCATTATACCATCTGCATATACCATGCCCAGCCTGAGACTCGATGAAAGAAGTAGTAATGCTGGGCACGACAACGTTACCGGTCCCCTTATGGGACTCGGAGGAATATGTGTTATAGTATGTACGATTAGAGTAGTGAGCAACCATATGCAATTTAAATCATCATCCGAGACTCAATAAAATTGTCAAGTGAAGCTCACTTGAAGACAAGAGTAGTAATCGTCTCAGGTACCCTCTAAATGTCATTAGGAATCGTATAAGCTGGACTCTCAGGAATTGTAGACATGTGTCGAGACAGAGCTAAACAACATATGGAATTAGAGATGTCTTCATCGTAGAGACCCTTAGGAATAAGAGCTTATGCATTCAATTAGTATTCATCATATAGGAGACTCGAGGGTAGTAGTTTAACTACTAGAGAGCTTTAACATTCAGAAGTGAAGAAGAATTATAGTTCATGCTTCCTATGCATCCCATTACTATTTCGCATATAGAAGGCTCGAGGGTGATATCTCAACTACCTTAAGAGCCTTAACACTTAGAAGTGAACACGAGTCATGAGTTATACTTGGAGCTCATAAATGGAATTATCCTCAAAGCATATCTCACATTTTATTACACTTAGAAGTTAGTAAGGACCATGCATCATGTTCGGGACTAGTGAATGGAATTACCCCACAACTCATATCATTCATCACTTACAGCTAAGACATGCCAAAAGAAAAGAAGAGATAGCCTTACATACCTGTTATGGGTTAATCGCATTCAAGCTCGCTTTGCTACTCCTTTAACCTATTTAACACGAAAGTAATACTAAGGTTAGTGACCTTTAACTTTCCAGCTTGAAATTCTACCACTAATTACCGATAGGAATGAATTCCTTATTCGCCTTTCCCGACTAGTCTCGACTAGTCTATTAGTTAGTTATGAAGTTAACGGAATTTTGAAAGCATTTTCCCTATAACTTGCCATATCCGAACTTCCAATTATACCTCCGATTAGTACAGCCATATCAAAACAACATCCAGCAACGAATTCACAATTATACTATTTCGATATTACACCAAACAACTCCCAAAAAACATGCTCAAAACTACAACTCCAAAATATGGTTTTCAATCTTTATTTCATAAAATCATAAGCAGACAAAATGGGGTTTCATATGGATGCAAAAAGAAGCACTTATACCCATATTTAGACATTTTTCCATACCTGAAACACTACAAAACAACTCCCAATACAACACCATAATAACAACGATACTAGCCAAATTTTAACCCGTTAGAATATCGTCAAAATAACCCCTACATGACCTGCAACATTCTTCATCCTTAACGTGCATATCTTCATGTTTCCAATACATATTTATACATTCATAACATGTCCAAACCCTTACTAAAACATGGGAAAATAGAATAAAACCATACCTTAACAAACGGGCCTCCGAAACATGCCGAAACTTGATGAACTTCCCGTTAACTCTCCATGATGCCCCAAACCATTAATTTACACTATTATACACCTTTATTTAACCGTATTATACCATAAATAATTAATTTACAAAGCAAAATTTGGGGGCTTACCTTGAATTGGAACAACCCGTGGCTGCCTTTTTTCTCCCTCTCACATTTTCTCTCAACTCTCTCAAGTTCTTAACTGTAAAAACTGAAGTATAATGAAGATTACTCATCAATTTACATGTATATATTATTCCTTAGGAGGTGACATGTGTTAGACCCTAAGGGGTGACACGTGTCCAGCCCCCATTGGGCTAACACACCTATGCAACCACTCCAAGGCTGCCATATGGAAGTGTGGGGTCCACTCTAAGTAGGTGTGTCACCTACTTGGTCCAATAGGTGCAACACCTACTTGTCACCTACTTGCTTCTTTTTTATGGGTTCATAATCTCGTCTCACTTTAAGAGCCTATGTATTCCTTGATACTTAAGCTCGACATGTGCTCCAAGAGCTTAATTATACAAGACATCCAAGTCGGTATCTTACGCGAGCACGTCGTGTTCCACAACTTGTTATTTGGCCTCCAACTCTTTTTAAATACTTATAACTCTATTTCCAGCCTTCCCTATTATGGGGCATCACATCCTCCCTTCCTTAGAGTTATTTGATAATGTTGTAGATAATATGGATCACACGACAGCTTCTGAGAAGCTAGATAAATGTTCCCATATACCAAAAGTGAGGGGCATAACATTAAGAAACTCAACTTCTTTCTTCTTCTTAAGTTGTGCGATATATTTGAACTCTATAAGGTTTACTTCTAACTTGTGTTCTTTGTGTTTCCAAATTATTCCTCCAGAAAGCGCTTCATTGAGAAGAAATGTGGACCAAGATGAGGGCAAAAGGGAATGAAGAAGTGACACTTTTCAACCTCAATCTCTGATTAACCCTTTGGCCGAGCAAGTTACTTATATCGAATTTAGGGCACCTTTTAAAATTCTTGCCGAAGCTATGATGGCACAGGCTAACTAAGAGGTGATAGCTCCCGTCAACCAAAATATAGGTACGACAACTACTCGAGTATGTGACTTCAGAAGAATAAATCCTCTAGAATTTCATGGGTCCAAGTTGGATGAGGATCCCTAAGAATTCATTTAAGGGATCCAAATGATCATTGATATCATGTGTATGACTCCAGGTAAGGAGGCAGATTTGGTTAATTATCAATTAAAGGGAGTTGCTAAAGTTTAGTTTAATTAATAGAAGAAAGAAAGAGCTAGAGATGCGGGTCCCTTAAATTTAGATGACTTCAAGGATGTTTTTCTTAACTGTTTTTGTCCCCGTAAGTTGAGGGAAGCTCCGCTCATGGTTGTCAACTCTAGAGCTCACATGAGCAAATTGTTTTGGGGTGTTTCAGATTTAGTTGTCAAGTAATGTAGAACTATAATATTGATCAACTAGATGTATATCTCAAGGTTGATGACTCACATCGAAAATATCTAGGAGGTAAAGCTTAAGGATAAGGGTAGAGAGTTAAAGAAGGCAAGGACAGATAGTGGTGACTTTCACATTCGAGGTCCTATAATAGTGGACATTCAACTTCGAGGTCCAGTAATAGTGGATATCTCAAGATTGATTACTCATGCCAAATATATCGAGGAGGAAAATCTTAAGAAGAAGTCCAGAGAGTCAAATAGGGCAAGGACCGATAGTGGTGACTTTTCATAGTTGATATCTAATAATGGTGGCCATTCACTATTTTGTCAATGGTATTCCGGTCAAAATTCTTCTAGTACTCCTGCTTTGAAATTCAACAAGGATAGAATGTCTAACCATAAGCCTCAAGGGAGTGGTGAGAGTCGTTAGGCTATCCCTATATGTAGGAAGTATGGGAAAAACCATCGAGGAGATTGTTTGGCAAGTTCAAATATGTGTGATAAGACGGGTCATAAGGTGAGAGATTTCCCCTCCGGTTGTAAAAGAGGTGGAGGTGATCAACCTCAGACCCAAACTATTACTTTAGGTCATCCAGCTCAGCAGGGTACTTTATCATGTTCTAGTGGTGGTCAGCGCCAGAACAAATTTATACCCTTTAGAATCGACATGATTTGGAGGATTCTCCCAATGCGCTCACTGGTATATTACGAGTCTTTTAGTTTGATATTTATGTTTTGTTAGATCTGGGAGTCACGCCTTGTCTTTCTTTGAAGTTCAATTTCAATCCCAAAATCCTATTAGATTCCTTCTCAGTCTATACTTTTGTCGGTGATTAAGGTTTAGTTAAACGAGTGTATATAATTTGTCGGTCCTCAATTGATCTTATGGAGTTAGATCTGCTAAATTCGATGTTAATCTTGGTATCGATTGGTTTCATGCTTATTATACCTCTATTGATTGTAGAATCTAAGTGGTTAAGTTTTAATTTTCTAATGAGCCAGTCCTAGAATGGAAGGGTAGTAATTTCGTATTCAAGGGATTTCTTATCTCGGGCCATAAAGCTTGGAAAATAATATCTAAAGGTTGTATCTACCATCTAGTATGGGTTAGGGACATGAATTCTGAAGCCCTACTTTTGAGTTAGTTCCTATTGTTATTGTTTTTCTAAAAGTTTTTCCCGATGATCTTTCTAATATTCCTATCATAATGGAGATAGACTTCATTATTGATATCCACTTCGATACCCAACCTATTTGTTTTCCTTCTTGTAGAATGGCTCTGATAGAATTTAAGAAGTTGAAAAATCACTTAAATGACTTGTTGTATTAGGTCTTCATTAGATCAATTATATCTCCATGGGGTGTTTTGGTTCTCTTTGTTTGAAAGAAGGATGATGCTCTTCATATGTGTATTGACTATCAACAGTTGAACAAGGTTACAATCAAGAATAAGTATCCAATCCAAATGATTAATGACTTGCTTGATCAACATAAAGGTGCAAGTTACTTCTCAAAGATTGATATTCGATCTGGTTATCATTAGCTTTGAGTGAGAGAATGTGATATTCCGAAGACGGCTTTCAGAACTCAGTATGGTCACTTTGAATTTTTTGTTATATATTTTTGACTAGAAAATGCTCCTACATCTTTTATGGATTTGATAAATAGGGTGCTCAATAAATATATGGATATGTTCTTCATTGTGCTCATTGATGATATTTTGATTTGTTCTTGGAGTGAGAATGAGCATGTCAATTATTTAAGGATTGTCTTGCAAGTTCTCAAGATTCATCAACTATTTGTTAAGTTTATCAAGTGTGATTTTTGGTTGAGATTTGTTGAATTCATTGGCCATATTGTTGCCAGTGATGATATTCAAGTTTATCCTAAGAAGACTGAGGTGGTTAAGAATTGGCCTAGAGCTCTTTCTCCTTCATATATTCAAATTTTCTTGGGTTTAGCCAGTTATTATAGATAGTTTGTCGAAGGGTTTTCCTTTATTACTTTGCCTTTGACTACATTGACTCAAAAGAAAATGAAATTTCAATGGTCCAAAGCATGTCAGAAGAATTTATAAGAGTTGAAAGATCGACTTATCCATCCCAGTTTTGACTTAACCAGAAGGATCCGATGGTTTTTTCTTATTCTGATGCTTTGAGGATTGGTGTTGGCTATGTGCTGATGCATAATGGTATAGTGATAGACTATGATTCTAAGGAACTTACGGTGTATGAAAAGAACTATCTGACTCATGACCTTGGGTTTGACATGGTGGTGTTTTCTTTGAAGATATGGCGACACTATCTTTGTGTTGTTCATGTTGATGTATTCACCGATTATAAGAGTTTTCAATGTGTTTTTAACCAAAAAAGATTTGAATCTTTGCCAAAGGAGGTGTCTTGAATTGTTAAAAGATTACGATATTAGTGTTTTTTATCATCCGGGAAAGGCAAATGCGATTGTCGATGCGCTTAGTAGATTGTCCATGGATAGTGTTGCCCATATTGAAGATGAGAAAAGTAAGTTAGTTCGTGATTTGATAGAATAAATTCTTTTGGGGTTCTCTTGTTTAATTTCAAGAATGGTGGTGTTCTTGTGCAAGATGGCTTAGAATTATCTCTTGTGTTGGATTACAAAGCAAAAAAAGATAATGATCCGATGTTGGTTCAGTCGGAAAAAGCAATTTTCTAAAAAAAGACATTGAGGGTTTCTACAAGGGGGAGATGGTGTGCTTCGTTACCAAGGTTGTTTATGTCTCCCCGATATTGATGGTTTGAGGAAAATGATATTATCCAAAGCTCATAGTTCTCGATATTCTATCCATCTGGGATCTACCAAGATGTACCATGATTTGAGGAAAGTCTATAGTTTGAATGGAATAAAGAAGGACATTGTATAGTTTGTGGCAACTGTCCTAATTATCAATAAGTGAAGGTTGAGCATAAAAAGTTAGGAGGTTTTGGTAAATATATTGAGATTGCTTCTTGGAAGTGGGAATATTTGACTATGGACTTCATTACAGGTTGGCCCCATACTCATACGCAACATGATTTGATTTGGGTTGTTGTGGACCGAATGGCAAAGTCAACGCATTTTCTTCTCGGTAAGATTTATTTTTTAGCCGAGGATTATGCTAGACTTTACATTCGAGAGTTGGTTAAGCTTCATTATGTTCCATTGTCTACTATTTCAGACTTAGGTACTCTGTTAACATCGAAATTTAGGAGATTAGTTCAAAAGGTTCTTGGTACTTAAATATCACGACCCAACCCCGTAGGCTGCGACTGGGGTCTGATTTGAACCCCCGTATATGTGTCTATCTGTTGTGGTCAAGTCGAACTATAATTAACATAATACCATGCAACAGAATCCTATTGGGTGATAATATTTTCATAGACTGGTAGCCTCTTTCATTTGGATCACATCGTGAAAGAGCACGTAAGCCGATGAGGCTGCCATATATATAAACCTTTACAACATTTCATGTAGACCCAGTTGAACAAAACTTACACATATAACCCACATATACATGTCTGCAGACCTCTAAAAATATTAATGACAACATATTGTGGGACAGGGCCCCTGCCGTACCCCTGGATAGACAAAACAATTTTATACATCGGTGGTCAGTACCAAAACTAGGGTCTGATAAAATAGAGCCTCTTCCAGCTGAGCTGAGCAATATCCTAAGGTGATGGACACCTAGAACCTGTATATGTACCTGTGGACATGAAACGCAGCCTCTTGAGAAAAGGGGTTCAGTACGACATATGTACTGAGTATGTAAAACATAACATAACACAACTGGAAGTATATCTGAAAAGAGAAGCAGAAGATAAATCATCAAAGCAGTAACCTATACCTGGGAAAGTAAAATCACGCACGCTCAAATTTTTCAATATAGCCGGCCCTATCAGGGATCCGGTGAATCATATCTTTAAAACCATCACCTCCTTATTATGACACATCATCACATATATACATACATACCTGACCCTCTAGTGAGGGCGCGATAAATAATGCAGTGGAATTATGTACAAATCCGATAACCGGCCCAAGCCTAGGAGAAAAAGTGTTACAGTATACACGAGTAGAGTAGTGGGAAATAAAACACAGTTTAAATCATTATCTGAGACTCAATGAAGTCATCAATAGAACCTTTACTTGGAGGTCAGGGTAGGAAGTATCTTGCGTATACCCTCTAAATGTCACTAAGGACTAAGTAAAAAGGAGTCTTGGAAATCATAGACATATATCAGTGTGAAATATCTTATAGAAGCCTGAGAATTGGTTATCTCACAATCTTTCTCTTTTAAAAGAAGAGTTTATCTGATCAATCACTATACAGTCACATAGAAGACTAGAGGAATAGGAGTTTATCTACTTTAAGAGTCTTAATATCCAGAAGTTATCACGAGTCTTGAATTCATATTCCGAACCTAAGATCGAAGTTGCACCAGAACTTACATCATCCATAGTCTACATCTAAGACATGCCAAAAAAAAGAAAAGATAGTTTCACATACTTATGTCAAAAACATGCCAAGAGAAAGCTTTACATACCTCGTATGGACTTCTCTTAATCACGACCATGTCGTCCTCCTCCAAACCTATTTAACATGGAAGTAATACGAATATCAACCACTCTTAACTTTCCAACACCTTAAGTTGCACCTTAGTATTCATGGAACCTATTTCCTTATTCGTCTTCTCGACTAGTTCTTTAATTAGTTAAGGCGTTAACAAAAATTGGGGAGCACCTCCCCTATAATGTGCCCTTTATGAATTTCCAATTACACCCCTAGTTACTACAGACAACCAACAACAATAACCTTCATCTCATATAGACATAAAATATGGCAACATTACACAACATAAGCTCCAAACAACTTGCTTAAAATTACGACACCAAAATAGGGGTTCTAGTCTTTATTTTGCAACGCCTTTAATTATACGGAATGAGGGGTCGGTGGATGAAACCAGAAAACCCACACCTAATTTAGAACATTTTAGGCCCTGAAACACACCCCCACACACCTGCAGCAGTACACCACAAGCACAACACTTTACTTCAACGACAATTCAACTATAGCGACTCCAATTTAGATTGTCTTCAATGTTAAGCATTTCTATGAAATTTTCACATTTACAGACACATATAGGGATTTTAACACACTCCATAACAACACCATAAAGTCCAAATTAAAGGGATAAACCTTACCTTACCCGAAATTGGCTAAAACTGGCCAAAACTGCATCTCGAAAATGTCTTGATGTGCTGAATTGGGGCGGACTATTTGTGTCCCTTTTCCTCTACCCCAAATTGGAATTTTATGTTATAAAACACCACTATATAACCATGGGATACCTTAAATAATTAATTCATGAAAATAAACTCAGAGGTTTACCTTGGCAGCCCCAAACCCGTAGCTCCTCTTCTTGCCCTCCAATGTTTTTCTCTTCTTCTTTCTTACTTTCTTCAAAGTTTCCAAGTGTAAAGCTGAAGATATGGTTCTGTAGGCATATTAATATATATATATACACCTCTAAGTTGTTTATGAATACAGTAGATAATTAATTCACGGAGGAAAATTGAAGAACTCACCTTGAACTTTTTCTATACCATTGCTGCTTTCCTTTTCTCTTCTACGTTTTCCCTTTGATTT
This sequence comes from Solanum dulcamara, assembly GCF_947179165.1. Lineage (NCBI taxonomy): Eukaryota > Viridiplantae > Streptophyta > Magnoliopsida > Solanales > Solanaceae > Solanum > Solanum dulcamara. The sequence goes on from NC_077240.1 coordinate 43,655,735, forward strand.
CTCTCATTTTCTAACTTGGAAATGTTTAATATGATGACTTAGTAAGCAAATAGAATAGATATACATGCCCTTAGGAGGTGACATGTGTCAGCCCCTAAGGATGACATGTGTCAAGCCTTTATTGGGCCACCTCAACCATGCAACCAATGAGGGGCTGCCACGTGTCTTTTGTGGGGCCCACCCCTAAGTAGGTGGGTCACTCACTTGACGCCAAGCAGGTGGGTCACATGTGTCGCCTTCCTAGGCTGCCACATGTCCTTTTCTTTTCTTCCTCGTGGGTTCGTAATCTTATCTTATTTTAAGAGCCTATGTAATCCGTGCTACATAAGCTTGGTATGTCCTCCAGTATCTTAGGTATGTAAGACATATAAGTTAGTAGCTTATGTAGATAAATCGAGTCCTACGACTCATTACTTGTCCTCCAACTCCTTTTGAATTCTTATGACCCTATTTCCAACCTTCTCTCTTATGGGGTATCACATTCTCCCTTCCTTAGAGTCATCTGATAGGGTGGTATATTATCCGACTCACTTGATAACTTATAAGAAGATTAAAAGACATTTTGAGCTCAAGAATGTGGGGTGTAACATCAAGTCTAGCTTAGTACTGCTTTTCACCCTCAGTCCTATGCTCAAGCTGAGCGAACTATCCAAACTTTGGAGGATATGTTGAAAGATTGTGTGATCGACTTAAAAGTTAATTGGGATGTATATTTTCCACAAATTGAGTTTTCCTATAATAATAGCTACTATTCGAGTATTCAAATGGATTAATTTGAGGCTCTCTATGGTAGCAGATATAGATCTCCTACTGGGTGGTTTGAGGTGGGCGAGGTCGCCTTGATAGGTCCCAAGTTGGTTTGTGAAGCTATGGAGAAGGTTATACTCATTAGAGAAAGTTTGAAGACTACCCAAAGTCGATAAAAATCCTATTTGGATATGAGGAAAATAGAGCTTGGGTTTGAAGTTAATGATTGGGTTTACTTGAAAATATTACCCATGAAAGGTATGATGTATTTTGGTAAAAAAGGAAGCTTACTCCTTGTTATGTAGGCCCATATTAGATTGTGGGAAGTTTTGGCAATGTAGCTTATGAGTTGGATTTACCTTCAGAATTGGCATAGTGTATCTGGTGTTTTATGTCTACTTATTGAAGAAGTGTGCTGGTAATCCTACTTCTATTGTGCCATTTGAGAGTGTTGGTGTGAAGTAGATCTTATCTTTTGAAGACATCAGGATTTAGATTTAGATCATCAAGACCAAAATTGAGGAATATGGATGTTGCTTTTATCAAGGTCCTTTTGAGGAATCAACTAGTTGAGGGTGCTACATGGGAAGCCGAAGTTGATATGATGCGACGTTATCCTCATCTCTTTCTCCCCACTCTAGCATGAGGTATTTAGTTTTCTCATATTTCTTGAATTCATGTGTCTCAGTTATTCTCAAGTTTCCCTATGCGTGTATCTTCACGAAATCAGTTTTAAAGTCATATTTTATCTTGGGGTCGGTTACTCCTTGGTTTATGCATTTTAAGGTGTTATGGCATTCATGTTTTGTTATTAGATCTCTGTTTAACTCTATTCATGCAAGCTAGAGTCCCATTCAATGACAAATATTACCAACGGGGGAGATATTGTAAGACCTCGAAAGTTAGAAAGTCAAAATAAAGGAAAATGTTGCATAAAACGCTACTAGTGAAGGTCCTACAAGCCTACCTATGGGTTGTAGAAAGTCTTATGAACCATAGGTAGGTCTGGTAGGTAGGGTAATGGAGTTTGTAAATTTCACTAAGGTCCTATGATTTGTAGAAGGGGATTGTAAGAAGGGTCCTAAGTTTAAAATTCCAGTATCTCAAGTTAGGTTCCACGAGAGGTCCTACGGCCAGTAGGAAGTTCTATAGGTCATAGGATAACCCATAGAGTAAGGATCAGAGACTATGTTTTTTGGAGTTTTTGTAGGTGTACATGATGAAAGGGTTTACGTCCCGTAGACATTGATGTGCTATTGAGTAGCTCTAGAATTTTGACACAGGTTCTTCTAGTGCCTTTGACGAACCATAGAAAATCCTACGGACCGTTGGTCCTATTCGTAGGGTAACTCTGATAGATTTAATCTAGGGATGTTTTGGACACTTCACATTCTTTTAACTTTAAAACTACGTCGTTTTAGACTATTTTGGATGTCTTATAACTATCCAAACCCTTCAAACTCCCCCTATTCTCTTCCAATCTTTAAAATTTCTCTAAGTCACTAAGGATTTTTCTCTCAAGGTATTCTTCTCCTTCAAGATAGGGTTTCAAGTTCAATCTACATTGATTTTTGGGTTTTGATTTTCTAGGTATGTGAGAATTCACCAATAGATTTCTTTCATCTATTGTGTCCCAAAAGATCTCAATCTTCAAGTTCTATTTCACCCATTTCAATTAGGGTTTATGTCAAATCTTTATGGGTCCTTTTAATTATGATTCATTTGATGTTATTCTATTTTACTATGCATGATTTTACTAAAAATACATGATTTAAAGTTGCTTTCACATGGACACATGCATTATTCTTTGAATTTCACTTATGAACTATTATCATGAATTTGATGAAGGATTTATGCATGTTTTATTAAAATGATGAAGTATGTTTTAAGGATTCTTTTGAGTATGTGTCAATGATTTGTGAAATATTTTCTCACAATATGAAATAAATCATGATTTAGATACTTAGAACCGTAAATGTCTATATGAACTACATTATGAATTATAATCTGAAAGGAGCTTCTCTTATAAGATTTTATGGTGTGGATTGGTAATTGATTATTTGCCTTTTGTAATGTTACATTCTGGACATTAACTTTATCTATTTTGTTTGGATTCGACATAGCACCAAGATGGATTTGAGGTGGAGGATTAGTAAGGGGGTATCATGACCAACCTAGGGTCTAGTCGTAACACCGCGATTGAAATCCCGAAGGGCCCCAACTAAGCCTCTTATTCATATCATAAGCATACAAAATGTAATTTAAAAGAGGAAATATCATAAGAGAGTCTAAACCATAAGTAGAAAATAAAGAATGTTACATGACAACATAGACTCGAAACATTTATCCAACTAGATGCCTCTACTCATGAACATGGGAAGGGGATAAGACATGTTCTTAGCTTACCCTTAATATGAGACATAACAAAAGTCTTTGGAAAATAAGAAACAACAAGTCATACTTGTCCTCGATTGATGAGGACTTACCAAGACTTCGCCGATCAAAACCTTACTAGCCACATGGATGGATATTATCCTCAACCTCAACTCCTACATTATGAGACAATGTAGGCAATAATATGCATTAGTAGGTATGAATGTACTAAGTATGTGGGCATGACATACAACATGAATCATAAGACGCAATGACCAAGAATTTACATGATGAAAAGGGTAAGTAAAGTCATGAGAAATACAACGTTGAGCAAAATCATTTAAAAGACATAGTTAAAGGTCATAAAATAACCTAATACTCATATACATATTTGGGATAGGAACCATAACCGACATTAAAACCATGCAAGCTATAACATAGAATCCCGATGTTGACCCTACATCGAAAAAAGGGGAAATCTACTTCCCAAGGTAGACTCTACCCGCTAGGTGGGTCATGCAGATATACTATATGTGGATCCCCTAGTTAAGACATGAAGGCAACCTACTATGGCATGTAGTTTATGGGACATGATGCTGCTACTAAGGCTTTTGGTAGAGCCCCCACCTCCAGTCCACTCTGTGCTAAGTCAAATCCCATGGAATACATATATAGCATATTAATCATAGTTAACATATATCATAGTCATGATCATAAGTTCCTAATTTATGGAGTATCTCATTACATACCATAAGTGCAGTGCGGGTGTTGTCCTTTCACATTACAAATCATACTTGCATAATTATGTAATTAGGCTTTAGGTCACCACATAGGGCCCTAAGTCATCTTTTTCCATAACTTGCACGAAAACATAATTTGACACATGGTCATAACTCATGGTCATAATTCATACTTGAATTTAGAGTAAAACTCATATTAATAATCACTTCGACTGAAAACCATAATAATACCTTGAAAACATATGACTCCATGATCATGATTCATAAAATTCACCACAAAAAATGGCTTCATGCTTGAGTTTTCGTGATTAAACTTGAAATCATGTAATTTATGTAAAAACATACTTATAATTATTATAGTTAATGATTAAAGACGAAGTTTAACTAGCTCAACACCTTTCATCAAAACTGAAGTTTCAAAACATTGAAATTTCATGAGATTTTTGAATTCAACTTTGGACTCCATGAGTGGAAGGGACTCATGAATCAATCCACACATACCTTGATTGAAATTGGAGTTGAATTTGAGAGAGGAGACTTAATCTTGAAGAAACCCTAATGAAAGCTTGATGAACACTTGAGGAACCTTGGAAGAGAAGTCTAAAACTTGTTTGGGTATTAATGAAGGAATAAAAGAGTTTTAGGAGTATTTAGAATTCTTGAAACATCGACATACATTATTAGAATATACAAAAATACCAAACTATCCCTCATTAAAATTTCCATTGGGAAGCCTCAAGACTTAGGTCTGCAGGTCGTAAATAAGATGACTAGTCATTATTTCGACTCATCTTGCAGGTCTTGAGAAAACCCTAAAAATCAAATCTCTGATCTTTTGGTACAAGTCATTTCTACCATCATTCTTGTGTCAACGGGTCGCTATTCTGACTCGTCTTGTAGGTTTGAAAAACCTACAAGTTTGGTAGTCTCTGAAGTTTTGGTACGAATCCCCTCGACAGGTCATCTTTCCCTCTACATCTTATCTTGTTGAGTCGTACAGTGGGTTCTAAGAGTTAACGGTTTGCAAGGTATTTATCTGTTCAACAACTTGTTTCTACGAGTCATTCTTACCTTTACAAGTCGTCCAAGGGACTCTTCAACCCAACTTATGCATTAGCCAATTTCAAGACCTCATCTTACCACTACGAGCCATGGCTACGACCCATAACAAGTAAAATCATCTATAGAGTGACTCATAATCTTGAGTCATTTTCAATCCTTGGAGGCATTCAGATCTACAATGACAGCTGTATTGCAGAAGGAAAGTCAGCAAGACAAGGAAAAGAAGGAGCCACCCTCTAAAAGTAAGCAGACAAAGAAGAAGACTAAACAAAGTATCATCAGCAGTTTTGCTAATGTTGTTGTCAACAGCAACATCAACACTAGGTCCAAAACTCTAAAACCCTGATGATTAGTACAATCTGCTGGAATGCAAGGAGTATTGATACTCAGGGGACCCTTGATAGGTTACAAAAGTTGAAAGACTTTCATAAGCTGTCTATCATAGCAGTGCTGGAACCTTTTTCCAACAAATCTCAAATTCAGTTCCACAGAATTCAGCTAGGTATGGATAATGTTATGTCCAACTCCAATAGCAAAATCTGGTTATTCTGGAACAAAGACATTGCCTGCAACATTTTGGACCAGGATGAGCAGCAGATCACTTGTGAGATCAATCATGTGGCTTGTCCTAATAGCTACCTCATTACCTTTGTCTATGCAAAGTGCAAGGATTACATGAGAAGAGACTTATGGGACAAGATGTTGCAGTTCTCCAGTAAGGAGAAGCCTTGGTGCACCATTGGAGACTTCAATGTTATTACAGATGTTGAAGAAAAGATGGGGGGCCAACCATATAATATGAACAAGAGCTTTGAGTTTATTAGTGTGATAGAAGCATGTGGACTCACTGATCTGGGGTTCTGTGGGCAGAAGTTCACCTGGTGCAACAATAGGGACAAAGATGCTAGAATTTGGAAAAGACTTGACAGGGCCATGGTTAATGACTCTTGGTTAGAAGTCATGCCTGTAACAACTGTCAGTCACTTAGCCTCCACAGGATCTGACCATTGCCCTCTATTGATGGAAAGCAGGGCAAAACAAGGTAATGTTATCAAGTATTTCAAATTTCTAAACTGCTGGACAGACAATGACAATTTCCTTAGCACTGTAAAAGCATGTTGGGATAATCCTGTGGAAGGAAATCCAATGAGAACCTTCCAACAAAAGCTGAAAAGAGTTTCTAATACTCTTAGTAAGTGGTCAAGAAATGAGTTTGGGGACATCTTTGCTTCAGTAAAAGAATATGAAGAGCAGGTGAGACAAGCTGAAGAGAAAATAATCAGTGACAATACTGAAGAGAACAGGTCCAAGCTACATCAGATCAATGCTCAGTACATCAGATATCTGAAGATGGAGAAGGCTATCTTAAAGCAGAAAAGTCAACTTCATTGGTTCAAAGATGGAGATGCCAATACCAGCTATTTTCATGCTATTATCAGAGGAAGAAGAAGAAGGTTATTCATCCATCAGATTAGTGATGAACAAGGCAATACTATTCAAGGTGAAGACAATATTGCAAGAGCTGCCACAGCACACTTTGAAAAAATATTCACTGGAGAAGAGAGACTGATCAGGGAAGATGTTCTTAAGTGCATTCCAAGGATGGTTACAGAGGAGCAGAATGAGAGCCTGCAAGCCTTACCTACTATTGATGAGCTGAAGAAAGTTGTATTTTCTATGAGCCCTACATCAGCTGCTGGACCAGATGGAATGAATGGGAAATTCTTTCATTCATGCTGGGATATCATCTGTGAAGACCTACTGAGATTAGTCCAGTATTTCTTCAATGGACATGGTATTCCCAAGTTTATTTCTCATGCATGCTTAGCTCTACTTCCTAAGAATGAGCATCCCAACAGCCTATCAGAATACAGGCTTATTTCTCTCAGCAACTTCACTAACAAGATCATTTCTAAGTTGATAAGCATCAGAATTGCTCCTATATTGCCTCAGCTAATCTCAGATAACCAATCTGGATTTGTTAAAGGTAGGAGTATTGCTGAGAACATAATGTTAGCTCAAGAAATCATCCACAATATTAAGAGACCAAAGGCTGGGGATAATGTGGTGATAAAGCTGGATATGGCCAAGGCCTATGATAGGGTCTCTTGGTCATTCATTTGTATGGTCATGAGGAAAATGGGGTTTGGAGAAGTGTTGATTGATATGGTTTGGAGGATTATGTCAAACAATTGGTACTCAGTCATCATTAATGGTGCAAGGCGTGGCTTCTTCCACTCTACAAGAGGACTCAAGCAAGGAGACCCCCTATCCCTTACCTTATTCATCATTGGAGCTGAAGTTCTGTCTAGGCTTCTCAACAATCTTCATCACCATCATTTATACACAGGATTCCAGATGGAAAGAAGAGGTCCTCAAGTAAATCACTTGAGCTTTGCAGATGATGTGATCATTTTCACATCTACCAGCAACTTCTCACTTACACTGATTACCAAAACTCTTAAACTGTATGAAGCTATTTCAGGACAACTTATCAATAAAGATAAGAGTCAAACCATGATGCCACTGAATACTCCCTCTGGTGTGGTGGATAGGGTCAGCATGATCACAGGATACAAATGCACTCATGGCCCAATCACTTACCTAGGCTGCCCCCTATATATAGGAAGACAAAGGATCATATACTTCTCTAGTATGGTTTCTAAGGTTCTAAGCACGATTAGGGGATGGCAGACTAAAATGTTAAGCTATGGAGGTAGAGTCACCTTGGTGAAATCAGTGCTGCAATCCATTCCTATACACCTGCTGTCAGCTATCAGTCCTACCAAGACAACCATGAATCAGATCAGAAGACTAATTGCTGACTTCTTTTGGGGATGGGATACTGAAAGAAGAAAATATCACTGGGCCTCTTGGGATACTCTCAGTTATCCTTATGAGGAGGGTGGTATAGGTGTTAAAAAATTAGAGGATGTGTGCTTATCCTTCCAATACAAACAGTGGTGGACTTTCAGATCAAAGAAGACACTATGGGGGGAATTCCTTAAAGCAAAATACTGCCAAAGGGCTCATCCAGTCATTAAAAAGTGGAACACAGGACAGTCCCTAATGTGGAAGCATATGATGAGCAACAAAAAGGATATAGAACCTCATATACAGTGGTGGATTAAGTCTGGAACAAGCAGCTTTTGGTGGGATGATTGGCTAGGGGTAGGTCCCTTAGCTTACCACAATGAAAGTCTCCCCAGATTGAATAATTCTATTGTATCAGAATTCATGGAAAATGGAGGATGGAATGAAGAGAAAGTAAGAAAACATGCACCCCCTCAGCTGGTGCACAGAATTCTCAGCACTCCCATCAGCTACAATCCAAATATGCAGGATCAAGCTTACTAGAAGCCTAACTCTCATGGTAATTTCACTTGTTCATCAGCCTGGGAGTTGGTAAGGAAGAAAAAGACAAGATCAACCACTAACAGCAACATATGGCACAATAGTATTCCTTTCAAGGCCTCTTTTCTGCTTTGGAGAGCTTTCAGACTTAAACTCCCCACAAATGACAGAATAGTAGCATTTGGACAGGATCCTGCAGCATGCTCCTGTTGTTATAGAGCAGGTCTTGATGATATAGAGCATATCTTTGTATCAGGTTACTTTGCACAACACATATGGAAGCACTTCTCAGGGTATTGGGGTCTGCAACACAACAACATTCCTCTAAAAAACCTATTGATGAGGTGGTGGCTAATCAAAACTAACAATGAGCTACATAAGCTAGTAATGCAGGCCACCCCCATTTTTGTGTGTTGGAATCTATGGAAGAATAGATGTGCATGCAAGTATGGAGGCAAGAAGTCTAATGCTACTAGAGTAATATTCTCTATATCCAAAGATCTGTACATGCTTATCTCCACTGTGTATCCATATATTGATTTGCCAAGTAATTGGGCAGATTTGGTTACCATGGTTGAAAAAAGCCAACATGAATTGAGAATAACCAAAGTATGCTGGACTAAACCACAGCCTACAATGATCAAGCTAAACACAGATGGGAGTGCCCTTAACAATCCAGGGAAGATAGGGGCAGGGGGCATTCTAAGGGACCATAATGGAGTGTTAATATATGCTTTTGCATCTCCACTAGGCTGTGGTTCTAATAACCAAGCTGAAGTGCAGGCAGCAATTATTGGTATTCAGTGGTGCCTACAACATGGATACAGCAGGGTAGCCCTTGAAGTGGATTCTGAACTTCTAATCAAGTGGCTCAAACAAGAGGCTAAACCTTCATGGAACATTGTTGCTTATACTACTGAACTGCAGGTATTGGTTAGCAAACTAGAGACTTTCCAGTTCAGGCATATCTTTAGGGAAGCTAATTACACTGCAGATTCACTCTCAAAGGAAAGCCACATGAAAAGCTATACACAATACTACTACAGCTTTCAGCAGCTTCCAAGAGAGACCAAGGGACATTACAAAATGGACAAAGCTGGCATGGCTAGCTTCAGGAGAACCAAGATGAAGAAGATCAATCAACCACATTGAAGGAACTTCTTCATACCTTGAAATATTAACTGATTTTAATAATGATAATCAGGTCCATTGAAAAAGGGAGAGTCTCCCTAATTTACTGCTCTAATAGGATAATCTCCTTACCAATAGATTTAGGATTTAGAGTACCTCTCTCCTCCTTTCTTTTCCAATTGCATATGCAGGTAGTTGCAGGTCTGGAAAACTTCCAGGTGAGCAGCAGCATGTGGATCCTTGGAGAAACAAACTTAGGTGCCCCATGGTGCAGCAGTAGCAGGATGAAACAAACTACAAGTGGAAGTTTTCCTAATCCAACTGCTGCAACTCAACTTTGGATGGCTGCTAAAGGATGCAATACCAGAGGATCATGCATAAGGAGCCCTTTGTATTGCAATTTCAGCCTGCCTCTTACCTTACTCAGCAACAACATCCTGCACCAACAAAGTCACAAAACTGTAACCTTCAGGGAACACATACAAGACAATAGTAGTAGCTATTATAATCTGCATAATTATTTGCCTTTGTGCTTTTCTGTTTGTTGGTGCAGGGTGATTTGTACCAAGTGGACATGTCCAAACACCTCCAAACTTTGCAGGATTGCATCATATACTAATTTGGAAAAGCTCAACAAGTTTCAGCTCAAAAGGATAATTGGAGACGTTAGGCGAGCGACTTTGAAAAAATCAGCAGTCTTAAGCCTAAAGAGAGAGAAACTTGGTAATTGGAAGCTCCAGCTTGGGAGTCAAGCCTTCAAAATTTGCAGGGATAAAGAAAAGGCCATATATGCAAATATCATGAAGTTTCAGGTCAAACGGATAATTGGAGACGTTAGTCGAGCGACTTGGAAAAAGTTAATAGTTTCCAAAGCCCTTACTGAGGTCCCCTCCTGTTTGCTAGTTTGTGCATGCCTTGTCTTGTTTGTTTTTGGTTGTTGTATTATTTCAGGATCCTGGAGTGATGTATCAACATTCATTAACCACAAATACATAGAGAAAAGCAACAACACAAATTCCAACCACCCTGTAGCACTTAAGCTTCAGCAGGTCAGCATGTGCAGGGTGAGATGCAGCATGAGGACCTGTCCAAATGGCTCCAATCTTTGCAGGGGTTCAGAAAATAATATATTGACAAGGCCCAAGAAGTTTCAGCCCAAACGGACAATTGGAGGCGTTAGGCGAGCGACATTGAAAATTTCAGCTGCCTTAATCCTAAAGAGAGGGCTTTTCTTCCAACTTGGGAAAAAAATCTCCAAACCTTGCAGAACTAAAGAAAGGGCTGTTTGGACATATCTCAAGAAGTTTCAACTCAATCGGATAATTGGAGACGTTAGTCGAGCGTCGTTGAAACCCAAAGCTCTCTTGGAGGTCCTCTCCTGTTTGCTAACTGGTGCAGGTTCCTATTTGCCTTTGGTTGTTTGTTGTATTGATGCAGGTTGCTGGATTGATTCATCAACATGTAATAACAACAACTACATAGAAGATATCACAAATACAACCATCAAATCAAATACAATCTCCAAACCCCCTGCACAAGGACCATCCTGCTGTTTGTTTGGCTATTTCCTACCTAGGATTAGAGTAGCAATTTCCTTTTTCTTTCCTTTCCTTCTACCTTTTGACTGTGCAGGAACTTGTACACATGCAACATATCAATCCACAGTTGGAGGGCCAACTATGTGTGATGCATATTACAGCAGTGGCATGATGGAGCAATTCACTATTTGGAGCTTGCAGCTTGTGGAATTCCTCCATGCAACCAGAACTCACATCAAGGGGTTGGTGCTGGAGTGTCAACAACTGAGATTGGATAGTATGCAGGCACACAAGAACTCTCCAATAGCTAAGCCACCATCTATTAAACCTCCTGGCAGCAGTAGCACCCATCAACACTCATTATGGGAGTCTAATCTGGGAGACCATTGTTCTTGTTTGTGTGGTTGTTTAGTTGTGAATGCAGGCTGCTGGAACATCAGAAGCTGCAAAATCCATGAAGCTGCAGTTGCAGATATCATGCCACAGAGTGCTGAAGCTGAATTTGAGTGGAAGCAACAACAACTTCACAGATATGGAATGCAGCAGCTACAAAGACCATCAACAAGAGGAGCTGCAACCAGCCACAGCATCCTTGCAGCAAAGAGTGATATTTGGGACTGCTTTAGAGAATTATTCCCCATTTCACATTCTGATCTGAGGAGACAACAACATGGCAGCTTAGGAACTCAACAACACACCAACACTACTCTCATGCCAAATTCCTTGATGCAGCACCTGCAACAGCTCCCCTACAACTCAAGCTTCCTGGAGCTCCTGGCTATGTCCACTTGTTATGTGCAGGAACAGAAACATGCAGCAACAAGCACTGCAGCTCAGAAGGACCATCTACAATTCTTGTTAGCATGTTGTCTTGTTTTGGTGGACATGTGCAGGTATTTTAATGAGCTGAACACTTCAAAGGAGCTGATCACTCTATCTTTGGAAGCAACAAGAAGTTGTGTACAGTTCCACAAAGAGTCAAACAGAGGGAGACAACCTTGTACTCAAAGCCCATCCTGGTTGGCATATAAGGTACCTTCAAAGGAGCTGATCAACTCACCTTTGGAGGCAACAAGAAGCTGCCTACAGGATTGCAACAGCCCTCACAGATCTTATACTTGTTTGGCTCTTTGGTTAGTTGTTTGGGCAGGTACACAATGTCTCAGAAAAAGGGAGAAAACAGCAACACATACCCCTTCATGCATACCAGATGCATTCCATCAACAGCTGCAACAGCTAACTTACATCCAAGACTCTTGGAACTCCTTTTTGGTTTATTTGTGGATGTGCAGGTACATCCCTGATCAGCCTCGACAGAACTGGAATCATGCAAAGTGTAAGGCACACACTGATAGACTTCCAACCAGCAACTCAAGTCAGGGTTGCACCACATACAAAATGCATTTTACAAATATTCTGTCCCTCAGCTTCCTTAACTACAATCCCAAGCAAGATGACTGCTATGGCTACATTTACTTCCTATCATTTCATCCCCCTTAACTGTGATTGTTGTTGCTGCAAACTTCCTTGGACCGACTTGGTACGACAAGACTAAAAAGAGCAAAGATGAAAAGAATTTTCCCATCCCATGCGAGATAGAAGTTTCGTATACTTGTTCTTCTTCAATGTAGCTATGTCTGGTACGTAGCATAGTTGGAATAGGACTAGTGTAGGTTACTTTTCTTTTTTCTCATGGAAGGGGAGAGTCTCCCTCATTTATGCTTTCATAGTTGAATTGTACCGGGAGGAGTCCTCTCACAGGTTTACTGCTTTCTAGTTATAGTTAGTATCTTTTTTGTATCGGGGATGAGTTAGCCGACCTTAATAGGTTAGCCGACTTATGAACCACCATAGGATCGGAGGTAAGGTTTATGTCCCCCTCCTTGTATTTTTAATTTGATTATTTATGTTAAGGCTTGGGGGTGTTGCCTAACCCCTGACTGTGCACGAGAGGTGGGAGCCTCGTGTAGGGTCTGTTCCCGTAAAAAAAAAAAAAAAAAAAAAAAAAACAGGGTCTTACAACATCTCCCTAATTGGGAACATTCGTCCTCGAATGAGATTCAACTAGCATAGGAGAGGTATGGAAAGAGGGTTAGCAACCTAACATGGTTATACATATATTTTAAAAATGCATAGAACATGTAAATTTCATACTTCAACATAAAACACGGCTTTTTGAAAATCACTTTAATGAATCATGCATGCATATGAATGACATAGGGAATAGAAGTGTAGGAGTTTAATCGATTTGATCATGAATAACTTAATACCTTTAGGCTTGAGTGGAAGGAAAGAGATATGGGTAATGCTTCATCATGTACGCTTCTTCTTCCCACATAGCACTATCTTCTTGTTTATATCACCATAACACTTTGGAGGACATAACACCTTTATTCCTTAACCCATTCACTTGTTGGTCTAAGATTTCTACTGAAACCTCCTCATAAGTCAAATTCTCTTCAACGTTCAAAATTTCTAATGGCACAATAGAGTTTGGATCAACTACAAATTTCCTCAACGTAGACACATGAAATATTGGGTGAACCATAGCAAAATCAAATGGCAATTCCAACTCATATGCCACTTTACCAACACTCTTCAATATTCTATAAGGTCCTACATATCTAGGACTTAACTTTCCTTTCTTACCAAATCGCATTACAAGTTTCACAGGTGAAACCTCCAAATACGCCCAATCATCCACATCAAATTCAAGCTCTCTTCTTCTAGTGTATGCATAGGACTTTTGATGACTTTGAGATATCTTCAACCTTTCTCTTATAAGTCTTACCTTCTCCATTGTATCAACTACTAAATATGAACCAATCAATTCCGTTTAACCCACTTCTAACCATCCCACTTGAGATGTACATCTTCTCCTATACAATACTTCAAAAGGAACCATTTGGATGCTAGAGTGCTAACTATTATTGTAGGTAAACTCAATCAATGGAAAATACTCACCCCAACTTCCTTTAAGATCACTCACACATGCTCTTAGCATATCCTCCAAAGTTTGAATTGTTCATTCAGCTTGTCCATCAATTTGAGGATGGAAAGTAGAACTTAGATTTACTCTAGTACCAACACCCTTTGGAAATGACTTCCAAAAATGTGAAGTGAATTGAGAAACTCTATTCGATATAATCGATAAAGGAACACCATGAAGTTTTACAAGTTCACGAATGTACGACTTATCGTAGTCTTCGGCACTGTAAGAATTCTTAATTGGTAAAAAGTGTGCTGATTTAGTCATTCGGTCAACAACAACTTAAATAGAATCATATTGTCTCCTAGTGTGAGTCAAACCCGTTATAAAGTCCATGTTCATATTTTCCCACTTACGAGTAGGAATCTATATGTCTTGAGCTAAGCCTACCAACTTTTGATGCTCAACTTTAACTTGTTGTCAATTAGAACATTTAGCCACAAACAACGCTATGTCATTCTTCATGTCATTCCATCAATATACTTCCATTAAAACACGATACATCTTGGTGGATACTAGATGAATTGAATACCGAGAACTATAGGCCTCATTCAATATCAACTCTCTTAACCCATCAACATTCGGAACACACAAATGATCTTGGTAATGTAATACCCCATCTCCCCCTTGGGAGAAAAACTCAATGGCTTTATCAGCAACCAACTTGTTCAATTCAACAAACACCGAATCATTGTTTTGTTTGTCCTTGATGTCCCCACAAGAGACAATTTTGAACCATTATGTATAAGAATGCCTCCATCATTGGAGTCAACCAAACTCACACCTAAACGAGCCAATCTATGGACATACTTAACCAAATCCTCATTTTCTTTACCAACATATGCAACACTGCCCACTAAGAGCATCAGCTACAAATTTTGTCTTACTCGGATGATACAGTGCACTCATGTCATAGTGTTTCAAAAGTTCAAGCTATCTCCCATGCGTTCGATTTAAGTCCCTTTGGCTAAACACATATTGTAAACTATTATGGTCAGTGAACATATCAGCATGCACCCCATATAGATAGTGATGCCATATTTTCAAAGCAAATACAACCGTCTCTAGTTCTAGATCATGGGTTCGATAGTTTCTCTCATGTACCTTATGTTTCCTTGAAGAATAGGCTATCACCTTACCATGTTGCATTAAGAAACCACCCAAACCAACACGTGAGGTATCACAATAAACAACAAACCCATATGATCCTTTGGGTAATGTCGAAATAGGAGTCGACGTAAGATGATCCTTTAACATTTTGAAACTCCTTTCACATTCTTCCAACTATTGAATCAATATAAAAAAACTATCACGACCCAACCCCGTAGGCCGTGATAGGTTCTCGAACTGGGCACTCGCATGTATCCCTGCTATCTGTAAGTAAATCTGTCCCCTGTTTATGTTATAGAACATCAACTAGCAGGATAACATATAAGCCGGCGAGGCTTATCATAGCCACCACTGTACATACATGCATATACAATCCATACATAACCTACATACATGTCCACAGACCTCTAAGAGTAAGAAAAGTAACATAAGGTAGTATAGGGCCCCCACCATACCCGTGAACAAATAAATATATACATCGAAGGTTAATACCAAAACTATGCTCCGATATAATGGAACGCTTATGAACTGCTGAGTGGAACTCCTACAATGACAGATCCCCAAAGTGTGTATCTATACCTGCAGGCATGAATGCAGCCCTCCGAAGAAAGGGGGGTCAATATGATATATGTACTAAGTATGAAAAACATAGACATCATAAGGAGATTAAAGTTGGCGTAGGGATATAGGGGGCAAGTATAATATTTAACCATTTACCATACTCGCATCATATAAAAAAAATTCATACATATTACCATCACGTACTGTACCCGGCTCATTAGAGGACTCAGTGTACCATCTACATTATTCTATCATCATAAGCACATATATATTATTAGCATTGTGGAACGTATAGTCTGATCCATGTATATAGTAAATACATACTGAGGAACATTTGGCCCGATCCGTACATCGTATAATAATGCCGAAGAACGTTTGGAATGTTCCACATATTATATAATAATGCCGAGAAACATTCAACTCGATCCACGTATCATATAGTAATGTCGAGGAATATTCGGCCTAATCCACGTATCATATAGTAATGCCGAGGGACGTTTGGTCTGATCCACATATAATATAACATACCCAGCCATTTATGGGACTCGGTTTCATCATATAATCATATGCCATACCCGGCCCTTTATTGGAATCAGTGTCATAATCATCATATACCATACTCGGCCCTTTAATGGACTCGTTGTCATAATTATAATATACCATACCCGGCCCTTTATGGGACTCAATGTCAGATGTATTACAGTATACACAAATCAAGTAGTGAGTAACCATATACAATCTAAATCATTATCAGAGATTCGACAATGTAAGAAGATTAAGCTATCGTCCGAGGACCAGAATAGTAGTGTAGCCATCTCGAGTGCCTTATAAATGCCATTGAGGGCTATATCACTTAGGATCTCGGGGACCCTAGACATGTACTAAAGTAATACTAATAGTTCATAGAATTAGGGATACCCATCATCACATAGTCCTTAAGACTAGGAGCTTATGCATCCAGTACTTTTCAACCTATGGAGATCAAGGAAAGTAGTTCAACTTACTACAAGAGTTTGACATTCAGAAGTGAATAAGAGATACGGATTACATTTAGAACTTAAAAGTAGAGTAACCCCAGAGCTTATATCACATTTTACTTACAATTAGGACATGCTAAAGGAAGAGAAAGAATAAGCTTTACCTAGTCTCCATTTTTCCTCAAGAAGTCATCATTTACATATATCATACCCAGCCCGTCATGGGCTCAGTATCATAACCTTATTATTGCAATACCTTACCATCATAGAACCACTCTTATGTCAAAGACATATCCAGAGGAAACAAGGGTAGCTCTGCATACTTATGCCAAAACATGCCAAGAGAAATGAGATAACTTCACATACTTACTACTCTCTATCATATAGAAGCCTTGAGAGGAAATAACTCAACTATTATAGGAATTCTACTATCGAGAAGTGAATAAGACTTATGAGTCATACTTGGGGTTCTATAAATGGAATTATTCCCACATTTCGTATATCAATCACTTAAGGCTAAGACATGCCAAAAGAAAAGAAAGGATAAGCTTCACATATCTCTTATGGATTACTCTTATATGTTCGCCTCGTCGTCTCTTGAACCTATTTAACATGACAGTAATAATAAGGTTAATGATCTTTCACTTTCTAATTTCCAACTCTACATCCAAGTAATCATAGGAGTTATTTCCTTATCCATTACCCTCGACTAGTTTGTTACTAGTTTTGAAAATTTACCGAAAATCGGGTAGCATCTCCCCTATAACTTCAACATCCCCGAGATTTCAACTCGGCCAAAATATCAATAACCATACCACCAAAAACAACCAGAAGCATATTTACAAGTAAATCACTTCAACCTTACACAATACAAGATCCAAACAACTAGCTCCAAACTATGATACGAAAATATAGTTTTTTAATCTTTATTTCGCAAAATCTTTAACCATACCAAATGGAGAGTCGCGTGGCTGAAACCAGAAGAACCCACACCCTTTTTAAAATACTTTAAATCCCTTCAACACGCAATCCAACCAGATGCACCCACAGCACCACAACGACAACCCACTACTAGACTTCGATTTAGCTATAACAACTTCAATTTAGTTTGTTTCTAATGTGAAGCATCCTTATGCAATTTTTTCACTTCAAACCTTATTTAAGACATTTAATATACCTCATAGAAATATCAAAAACCTCAATTTGAAATATAATCCCTTACCTTGTCCAAAACTCGTCAAACTCGTCGAAATTTGCCTCAGAAGTTCCTTTAGCGTGCCTACAACTTTGTGGCTTCTTGCTAAGATTTTTTTTCTGCTACAAACAATAAATTTTCATTAATAATAACTTCATAACATCTTGTTATACCATATATAATTAATTCACAAAGCAAAATTGAAGAACTTACCTCTTTTTTCATCCCAAAACCGTCGCTTTCTTTCTCTTCTAGCTAGTGTTTCTTCTCTTCTTTTTTTCTCTAGAGTTTTCTAGAATTTTGAAGATAAGAATGAATTGTTTGATAAGTATGATCATAAAATTTATATATATAGGATACTTTAATGGGTGACACGTGTTAACCCCTAAGTGGTGACACGTGTGAAGCCCTCATTGGGCCAACACACCCCTTTCCTCCAATTATAGGCTTCCACGTGGCATGTGGGGGGGTCTACCACCCTTGAACTAGATTCTTCTACATGGCACTCTCTCATGCTTCCATGTGGCACTCTCTCATGCTTCCACGTGGCACTCTCTTTTCCCCCTCGTGGGTTTGTAATCTCGTCTTACATTATGAACCTATGTAATCTTTGCTACGTAAGCTTAGTTGTACTCCAGTAGCTTAAGTATGTAAGATTTCCAAGTTGGTAGCTTACGTAAATAAGTCGTGTCCTACGACTCATCATTCGGTCTCCAACTTCTTCCTAATTTTTATAACTTTATTTCCAATCTTCTCTACTATGGGATATCGCATTCTTCCTATCTTAGAGTTGTTTGATAGCGTTATAGATTATAAGGCTCACATGGTAACTCTTAAGAAGCTTAATAGTTCTTAAGAAGTCTTAAGAAACTTTAGGAAACCTTAAGAAACTTAAGAGGCTTACGATCCTTCCAAGAAACTTAAGAGCCTTTCAAGAGATTTAAGAACCTGTTCCAAGGTATAAAAGTACGGGGTGTAACATCCTTCCTGTCACGACCCAACCCGGTAGGCTGCGACTGGGGTCCGACCTGTACTCCCGTATACGTACCTATCAGCTACACTTAAGTTAAACCATGTGTGATGTGACACTATACACAAACTCCAATGGGTTAAAACGTTTTTTTTCATAAATTTGTAGCCTCATTCACCTGTATCATAATAGGAAAGGGCATGCGACCTGATGACGCTGCCATACCACAAAAATATTTACAATATGTCATATGAGAACAATTGAAATGAACTTAAAAATAACCCACATATACATGTCTATAGACCTCTAAGAGTAATAACTGCATCATATGGCGGGACAGGGCCCCCGCCATACCCCTAAATATAAAAATATATACATATTACATGACCAGTATAGAAAATTAGGCTCTAGAACAGTGGAGCATTTCTAACATAGCTGAGAGGAAATCCTAAGCTGACGGATCTCCAAAATAAACACATGTACCTGCAAGCATGAAATGCAGCCCCCCCGAAAAAAAAAGGTCAGTACGATATATGTACTGAGTATGTAAAGCATAACACATCATAACTGAGACCATAACTGAAATAGGGATGCAGGGGACAAGTATAATAATTTAATGAATTATTGTACCTGCACCTTAGGACATGTAATCATATACATCATCGTATACTATGCCAGGCCCTCTAGTGAACTCGGTGTCATAATCATTTCATCACATTCACATGTCATCGTATCATCGTGTATTTTATTTCATCATATCATCGTATACGGCATTATATCATCGTATATGGTATAATCTTATCGTATATGTCATCGTATTACATCCGGTTCATTATGGGGCTCGGGGTCACAAATGTATCACTCTAATCTTATATGCATGCCTACATAAAGTATCCGGCCCTTTAGTGAGGGACTCGGTGAATGAGGTGGTGTACGTCTATAGCGTACCATCATAATATACATATTGTATTCATCCCTCTAATGAGGGACTCAGTGTTCCTTCCTTATTTTACCACATATACCATCATATTACAGCCGGCTTGGGACTCGGTAAATAATCGTATCGTCATAACATATAACATATATCACACCTCACGTACGAAATCGTCTCCTCATGCATGGAACTATACACATCCGTCCCAGGACGCGGTGAAAGAAGTAGTAAAACTAGGCATGACAATATTCCCGGCCCATCATGGGACTCGAGGAAGGATGGTTTACAATATGCACAAGTAGAGTAGTGAGAAACCATATACAACTAAGTCACCCTCTGAGATTCATTGAAACAGTCAAGTGAATCGTCACCTGATGACCAGGAAGGTAATTATCCAAAGTGCCCTTTAGATGTCATTAGGGCTTACATCAGTTGGAGCCTCAGGGATCACAGACATGCATCAAGATAATGCCACAAAATTTATGCAATCAGAAGTATAGTTTATACAATCAGAAACACAACTTATGTAGTCAGAGACTCAACTTATGCAATCAGAGGCATTTATCAGAAAGTAATTTGACTACTTTCAAACTCTTAATGTTCAGAAATGACTACAAGTCACGAGTTACACTCAGAGCTCATAAATGGAATTACCTCTAAACCCATATCATATATCATTTTACTTAAAATTAGGTCATTCTAAAGGAAAGAAGAGATAGGCTTTACATGTACTACTTTTCATCACATAGAAGACTCAAAGGCAACAACCTAGCTATTGCAGGAGTTCTAACATCAAAAAGTAAATGAGAGTTTCGACTTATATTCAGGGCTTTATGAATGGATTGAATCCAGAATATCACATACATATCATTCATAACTTATATCTAAGACATTCCAAAAGAAAAGAAAGATAGCTCTACATACTTATTCCAAAAACACGCCAAAATAAATCTTCACATACCTCGTATGGACTTCTCTTAATCACGTCCACAAAGTCGTCCTCCAAACCTATTTAACATGGAAGAAAGGCGAGTATCAACAATCTTAAACTTTTTAGAGCCTTCGGTTGCACCTTAGTATTTACATAACTCATTTCCTCGCTCGCCTATTCGACTAGTTCCTTAACTCGTTTAAAGAGTTACCAGAAATTGGGCAGCATCTCCCCTATAATATTCCCTATCCGAATTCCCAATTACATACCTAATTACTACAACCAACCAACAACAACAACCTGCAGCTCATATACAAGTAAAGCATGGCAACATTACACAATATAAATTCCACCCAACTTGTTGATAATTGTAATACCAAAATAGGGTTTCTAGTCTTTGTTTCGCAAAACCTTTAATTATACGATATGAGGGGTCGTTTGGATGCAACCAGAAGCATCCACACCCATTTTAAAATACATCTAGTCCATGAAACACATCACCACACACCTGCAGCATCACCCCACACGCACAGCACACCATTTCGACTACAATGTAACTACGACAACTTCACTTTCTATTGTTTCTATTGTCGAGCATTTACACAAAAAATTTTAAACTTACAGCATTATCCAAGGTATATAATACCCTACATAACAACCCCATAAAGTCCAAATTTAAAGGATAAGTCTTACTTTACCCGAAATTAGCCAAAACTCGCCTCGGAACTTCCCTAGTCGCGCTGAAACTGTGTGGACTGTTTGCTATCCGTTTTGGATCCACCAAGTCATGATTTTATACTTATAATACCTCCATATAATCATGGTATATTCTTTATAATTAATTTATGTAACGAAATTGGGACTTACCTATTTCTTTCCTCCTAGCCGCCACACTTTTCTCTCCAAGTTTAGGGTTTGTTTTCTTTGTTTTGCTGCAGAGTTAGGTGCAGGAACTAAAGTATATATTATATATACATACATATATGTGGTCCCAAGAGGTTAAACGTGTCATCCCCTAAGGGGGACACGTGTCCAGCCCCTATTGGGCCACCGTATCCACGCATTGAAGGAGGGGCTGCCACGTGGCAGTGAGGCCCATCTCCCCCAAGCAGGTGGGTCACCTACTTGACCCCAAGAAGGTGGGTCACCTTCTTGCTTGAGGTGCTGCCATGTGTCACTTCTCCATTGGCTACCACATGTCGTCTTTTCCCCTTCCTCATAGGTTCGTAATCTCATCTTATTTTAGGAGCTTATGTAATCCATGCTACGTAAGCTTAGTATGTCCTCAAGTAGATAAAGTATGTAAGACCTCTAAGTTGGTAGCTTACGTAGGTAAATCAAGTCCTACGACTCATTATTTAGCCTCCAACTCCTTCCGGATTCTTATGACTCTATTTCCAACCTTCTATACTATAGGGTAACACATTCTCCCTTCCTTAGAGTCGTTTGATAGTGTCGTAGCTTATCCGGCTCACATGATAATGTCTAAGGAACTTAATAGACATCCCGAGATCGAGTGTATGGGGTGTAACATCCTTCCCCCCTTTAGAACATTCGTCCCCAAATGTTGGATAAAACTTCCTTTAAGACTTTATACAAACTATAAGGAGATTCGTTTCTATTGAGATAACATACATTTTCAACCAAGTAATTAATATACAAGTTCCAGGAATGGGGGTTACCTATAGACATTGGGAATAGGTATGGATACCCGTGTTTACTATCTTCTTCAGCTTCCCAGGTTATTTCTTCACGATTCTTATTCCGCCATAGTATCTTGATGGAAGTTACGTCCTTAGTTCACAACCCTTTTAATCTGTTGATCCAGGATGGCAATAGGTTTCCCCTCGTAGGATAACTCCCTGTTATGTGGACCTTCTCCATGGGAAATATTCTGGGAGCGTCGTTTATATACTTGTGGAGCATTGATCTGTGAAAACTGAATGTATTGTTTCAAACCGGACGGTAGGTCCCACTCATAGGCAGTTTTATCTATCATAACCCATATAAACTTATACTTCTGTAGAGTGCGAGGTCAGCTTGCACTATAACCTACCTTAATTGCCTTCCATTTCCGAGTCAGGATTCCCATCCCCTATAACAGACTATCAAGCCTCTGATGCTCCACTTCATTTAAGCTATTATACAACTCCTCTTAATCCAACTTGTAACACTTTAGGTATGCTATCCAAGTCCTCTTTTTTCCAGTTTTATTACCATACCTTATGTAGTAGTTCTTACACATACGTGTGTAGGTACTTAGAGTAATTCAGAAAATGCCTTAGCATCGCTATACTAACGGCTCACCTCCTTCAGTCGAGGTCAGGGCTCCACCATGGCTTTTTTCCTTTATACCAATTATAGGTTAATAGTTCTGCCTCGAACCATCTTACACTTTCATTGAATAGATTCTAAGTATGGCAATCACATTGCTATTAATGATTTCTTTTTATCGAGTAATCACTTGATCTTACTCTTAGTATGCCAATGCTCATAGGCTGCACAATTATTCTTGTGCCATTTGCATGAGGTGCATTCCAATTTAGTCATAATCTTTTCTGTTGTTGGCTCACTATGTTCTATATGTGTCATTGTACTAACACGCACTTACAATCTCTTTTTGGTATACTTGTTTCATTCCCTTTTTCACTTCCCAGGGGGTCACCCATCCCAGCGCTACTCTCATCTAAGAACGCTTAACCTCAGAGTTTTGACGGAATCTGGTGCATTAGTGCGGGTATGATCGCGTCCATCCCTTATAGGGTCTTGTGTGAAGTTTAAGCGTTCTCATTTATATACGATAGCGTCAGTTGATTTTCTCTTACGCTTGTACTTCTCTTGTCCACTTCCCCCCTTTTACGGTGTACCCATGTTATCTTCCGTTTAGTTTCAACTATTCATACGCGAATGATTCTACTCCAACATATTTAACGTGCCACACTATATCTACATTTTCTGTTAAATCATCCATACGTTAGGTTGCCTTTATAGGAAACCCTAGCACAACCATAGGGTACTTTAGTATTCTTAATGTATCATATAAAATCCCATCTAATGGTTGATACTCGGGTAATATCTATAATGTAGCAGTGCATTCAAAGCCACATTCCATTCATCCCAATTAGTAATTAGCGCAGCTCGTAATTGGTTCAAATTCTCCACTCGAGAGTACTTATACTTTGATGATTCGTGTTTCAAGCTCCATCATTATAATAACCTTACTCCAGTGGATACCACTTATTCTTCTAATAACCTCATAATGCAGCAATTGCTCTGCAAATCGACATTCCCTCTCCTTGCAGGATCTCACTAATTATCAAGGTGAAGTCACGTATACACAATACTTCTTTATGCCTCCTGAACTTTCATCCTTGTCATGTCCTTAAGGCTCACTTCTAATCCTGCTTTAAACCATATTAGCTTTATTGTAGTAGGGGCCTTATCTTATTACCTTTTCATCATACTATACTTTCAATTCGTAACTGTCTATTTCCCTTTTTGTTCGGTACTCATACTTAATTAATCACATCTATCTTGAACGCCTATATTATCACTTCTCTATTATTCCTCCAGCTCATATCCATTTTTGGTTGGGCACAAGGAATTCCATATTACTCTTTATTTCCTTGCACTATCTATCCTTTTTGTCATCACACAACCTTTATTCAAAACTTTCCTTACAGAACTTGATAAATTTTCCTTATTTTTTCCATAGCTTGCTTTTTCGTTTCACACCTATCTTTACATTCCATTCACATGGACCACATCATACCTTCTAGTTATTTTCTTACTAAGCTTTACTTATTCTCATAATGGTTTTTGTTATATTCACCTAGTACCCTATTCGCATTCAGTCCCATAGTATAACACCGCTTGACTTTCTTTACGATTCTTACGATGGGCTACTTACCCTTCTTAGTTAGTCTTATCCTTAATGTTTCACAAGCTGTCTTATTAACACTTCACTTCTGTCATAATCCTTTTTCCCTTGCACTCTTGTCATAATTATACTGTTACTTCTTTCAACTATAACTTTTCATAGTTTAACCCTATGTATCAATTCAGGCGATGCCTTACTATATTGTTTTATCCCGATCTATTAGTCTTTTCTAAGTCATCTTCTTTGGCTTATAGGTCTTTTCCAACTTCATTCTACTATACCAGTATCGACATCTTAGTTTCTATTGCCATTAATTCAGCAATTAACTTATTTCTCGAGGTCAGCCATACTTGTTTAGTCAAATCTCATCATTGTTGTGAGCACAACCTTTCAATAAATAATACAACCCTATATCTTATTCTCTTCTTATTTCTAAGAAAATTTGGGCAGAGTTTCCTCTGTATTTCTTACTATCTCAATACCTACACGTAGAAAATACCAATAATGTCTCACAAGGCATATATATATATATTTGTATCGTATCATATTGCAGTCACACAAGGCTTCCCACGATTAGCGATATGAAAATAAACTTACCTCGTATGTCCACTTGAACTGCACCTGTTGCACTTTCTTGTAAACTGTTCCTTTTATGTTTTAACTTTATATATCAATCGTGTTGTAACACCTTACCTAACATAGGTCCTTCGTACCTCTGCTTACTTGCGTGCTTTGTAACTTCCAGTATCGTTTGTTACTTTCTTCTATCGATATTGTCCTTCTGCTGAAATCACAAGTTAGTATGAGTAATTTCATTTCCAATGACTTGTCTTTATCGCACGATCTTAGATATTAAAAGAAAGTAACATCCTAAATCTCTTGAAGCCTCCTTTTATAGATGTGGTGCACAACACACCGATAAAAAAGACTCTACTAGACACAGTCTATAGACATTCCAAGGACGAACTGCTTTGATACCACTTCTATCACGACCCAACCCCATAAGCCGCGACTGGGGTCTGACCTGGACCACCGTATACATATCTATCAGCTACACTTAAGTTTAACCATATGTGATGTGACACTATACACAAACTCCAATGGGTCAAAACTTTTTTTTTCATAAATCTGTAGCCTCATTCACCTGTATCATAACAAGAAAGGGAACGCGAGCCGACGAGGCTGCCAAACCACAAAAACATTTGCAATATGTCGTATGAGCACAATTGAAAGGAACTTACAAATAAACCACATACATATGTCTACAGACCTTTAAGAGTAATAACTGCATCATATGGCGGGACAGGACCCCCTCCATACCCTTAATATAAATATATATACATATTACATGACCAGTATCAAAAATTAGGCTCCAGAACAGTGGAGCACTTACAACATAGCTGAAAAGAAATCTTAAGCTGACAGATCTCCAAAGTGAACACATGTACCTGTGGGTATGAAATGCAGCCCCTCGAGAAAAGAGGGGTCAGTACAATATATGTACTAAGTATGTAAAGCATAACACATCATAACTGAGATAATAACTGAAATAGGGATGCGAAGGACAAGTATAATAATTTAATGAATTAGTGTACCCGAACCTTAGGACACGTAATCATATACATCATCATATACTTTGCCCGGTCCTCTAGTGAACTCGGTGTCATAATCATTTCATCACATTCACATGTCATCGTATCATCATGTATTTTATTTCATCATATCATCGTATACGGCATCATATAATCGATATGGTATAATCTTATCGTATATGTCATCATATTACATCTAGTTCATTATGGGGCTCGGGGTCACAAATGTATAACTCTAATCTCATATGCAAGTCTACATAAAGTATCCGGCCCTTTAGTAAATGACTTGGTGAATAGAGTGGTATACGTCTATAGCGTACCATCATAATATACATACTGTATCCGGCCCTCTAAGGAGGGACTCGGTGTTCCTTCCTTATTTCGCCATATATACCATCATATTACACCTGGCTCGGGATTAGGTGAATAATCGTATCGTCATAACATATAACATATATCATACCTCATGTACGAAATCTTCTCCTCATGCATGGAACTATACACATTTGGCCCAGGAAGCGGTAAAAGAAGTAGTAAAACTATGCACGATAATATTCCCGGCCCATCGTGGGACTCAAGGAAGGATGGGTTACAGTATGCACGAGTAGAGTAGTGAGAAACCATATGCAACTAAATCACCCTCTGAGACTCAATGAAACACTCAAGTGAACCGTCACCTAAAGACCAGGAAGGTAATTATCCGAAGTTCCCTTTAGATGACATTATGGATTACATCAGTTGGGGCCTCAGGGATCACAAACATGCATCAACATAATGCCACACAATTTATGCAATCAGAAGTATAGTTTAAGCAATCAGAAACACAACTTATGTAGTCAGAGACTCAAATTATGCAATTAGAAGCATTTATCATTTCAGAGCCTTTAAAAAGAGGAGCAGGTACCTCCACTTACTATTCATTATATAGCGGGCTAGAGAATAGTAAGTTGACTATTTCCAGACTCTTAATGTTCAGAAATGACTACAAGTCACGAGTTACATTCAGAGCTCATAAATGGAATTACCTCTAAACGCATATCATATATCATTTTACTTAAAATTAAGTCATTCTGAAGGAAAGAACAGATAGGCTTTACATGTACTACTTTTCATCACATAAAAGACTTAAATGCAACAACCCAACTATTGCAGGAGTTCTAACATCAAAAAGTAAATGAGAGTTTTGACTTATATTTAGGGATTTATGAATGGATTGAATCCCAAATATCACATACATATCATTCATAACTTACATCTAAGACATGCCAAAAGAAAAGAAAGATATCTCTACATACTTATTCCAAAAACACGCCAAAAGAAAGCTTCACATACCTCGTATGGACTTCTCTTAATCACGTCCACGATGTCGTCCTCCAAACCTATTTAACATGGAATAAAGGCGAGTATCAACAACCTTAAACTTTTTAGAGCCTTCGGTTGCACCTTACTAATTACATAACTCATTTCCTCACTCGCCTCTTCGACTAGTTCCTTAACTCGTTTAAAGAGTTAACGGAAATTGGGCAGCATCTCTCCTATAATATTCCCTATCCGAATTCCCAATTACATTCCTAATTACTACATCCAACCAACAACAACAACCTGTAGCTCATATACAAGTAAAATATGGCAACATTACACAATATAAACTCCACCCAACTTGCTGATAATTGTAATACCAAAATAGGGTTTCTAGTCTTTATTTCGCAAAACCTTTAATTATACGATACGAGGGGTCGTTTGGCTGCAACAAGCAGCACCCACACCCCTTTTAAAATACATTTAGTCAATGAAACACATCACCACACACCTGCAGCATCACCCCACATGCACAGCACCCCATTTCGACTACAATGTAACTACGACGACTTCACTTTCGATTGTTTCTATTGTCGAGCATTTACATGACTTTTTTAATACTTACAGCAGTATAAAAGGTATATAATACCCTACATAACAACCCCATAAAGTCCACATTTAAAGCAGAAGTCTTACCTTACCCGAAATTAGCCAAAACTCGCCAAAACTCGCCTCGGAACTTCTCTAGTCGCGCTGAAACTGTGTGGACTGTTTGCTGTCCGTTTTGGCTTCACCAAGTCATGATTTTATACATTTAATACCTCCATATCATCTTGGTATATTCTGTATAATTAATTTACGAAACAAAATTGGGACTTACCTATTTTTTTTTCCTAGCCGCCACACTTTTCTCTCCAAGTTTAGGGTTTGTTTTCTTTGTTTTGCTGCAGATTTAGGTGCAGGAACTGAAGTATATGTTACATATACATTCATATATGTGGTCCCAAGAGGTGAAACGTGTCATCCCCTAAGGTGGACATGTGTCCAACTCCTATTGGGCCACCGTATCCATGCATTGAAGGAGGGGCTGCCACGTGGCAGTGGGACCCATCTCCCCCAAGAAGGTGGGTCACCTACTTGAACCCAAGAAGGTGGGTCACCTTCTTGCTTGAGGTGATGCCACGTGTTACTCCTCCATTGGCTGCCACGTATCGTTTTTTCCCTTTCTCGTGGGTTCGTAATCTCGTCTTATTTTAGGAGCCTATGTAATCCATGCTACGTAAGCTTAGTATGTCCTCAAGTAGATAAAGTATGTAAAACCTCTAAGTTGGTAGCTTACGCAGGTAAATCGAGTCCTACAACTCATTATTTGGCCTCTAATTCCTTTCGGATTCTTATGACTTTATTTCCAACTTTCTCTACTATGGGGTAACACATTCTCCCTTCCTTAGAGTTATTTGATAGTGTCGTAGATTATCCAGCTCACATGATAATGTCTAAGGAACATAAGAGACATCCCGAGCTCGAGTGTGTGGGGTGTAACACTTCCCCCCTTTAGAACATTTGTCCTCTAATGTGAACCAAAACCTTCCTCAAGATCTTATATTGACTATATGGAGAGTTTATCTGTTCCATTGCAATAACATATACTTTCATTGAGCTATCACTATCAGAGTACCAAAGGTTGGGATTACCTATAGCGTAAGAAGTAGGTATGAATACTTGTGTTTCATTTCCTACTCTGCTTCCCAGGTTATCGCTTCATGATTTTTATTTCGCCACAATACCTTGACGGAAGTTACGTCCTTAGTTCACAATCTTCTACTTTGCCAACCTAGGATGTCGATAAGTTGCTTCTTGTAGGATAACTCCTCTGTGACTTGGATACCCTCTACGGGATATACCCGGGTTGGATTACCAATATACTTGCAAAGCATTGATACATGGAAGACTAGATGTACCGCTTCTAGATTCGCTGGTAAGTCCAGCTCGTAGGCGACCTTGCCTATTCGGTAGAGGATCTGATAAGGTCAATGCATCTCGGACTAAGGTCCTCTTTCTTGCTGGCTCTCATCGCTTTCTTTGTGGGTGATACTTTCGAGAGTGCTTAATTATAACTTGAAACCTTAGAGAAAGACGTCGATTATCTGCGTATGACTTTTGTCGACTCTATGCTCCTAATAATCTCTTCTAAATAAGCTTCACCTTTTATACCGCCTATTGAACCATGTCAAGGCTTATTAGTCTTGTTTTACTAACACCAAACCAACCAATTGACGACCTACACTGTCTGCCATACAAAGTCTCGTATAGGGCCACCTAGATACTGGAATGATAGTTAATATCATAAGTACTCTTGACAGGTGGTAGGAAATTATCCGTGTTACCTTTAGGGTCAACCATATAGGCCTGTAATATATCATCTACCGTGTAGCTACCAAGCTAAGTCTGTCCATCAGTTTGAGGGTAAAATGGTGTAAACGTAGTCTTTTCATCTCCCGGCCCGTCTTGCTTTACATATCGACTTCACACTAGGACTTGCTCGTGCTAACACTATTTTTCCTACTTCTTTCTTTTTTTCCTTTACATACTCCTTGGTCTCATCATTTCCTACCGTAGAAGATTTTCTATTCTCCTTCCTACTTGTATGTCCTGATATCAGCGACTAATGAAGTTGTTGCCATATCTTAATCTTTACTTAAACATGGCCCTACTACCCTTTTTGCGGCCCTTAGTTTGCTCAGTCCTAATCTCTTATCATATTTACCCCTTTTTGTAGGCACCCATGATTCTTCGTATGGTCTCTGATACAGCGACTTCTATCTATTTATTGTTGGCCTTGAGCTCTTGCTAGCTCATGCCAGTATGGGATCTCCCTTGAAATTTGAGAGGCCCTGCCAGCATGTGACAGTGTCAGTTGATTTACTCTGAAGTTTGTATTTCTCTTGTCCACTTCCCCTTTTTCGGGTGTACCCATGTCATCCTCTATTTATTTTCAACTGTTCATACGCATATAATTCTATTCCAACACATTTGACATATTGCACCATGTCTACACCTTCTGTTGACTCATCTATACTGAGGTTGCCCCTGTAAGAATCCTTAATATAACCATGGGGTGCTCAGAATTCTTAATAACTAGTACCCAATCTAGTCCAAGTACTGGTACTCGAGCTATATAACTAATTTAGTAGTTTAGACGAAGCCACATTTCATTCATCCTAATTAGTACATTACTAGTGCTTATAATCGTGTCCGATTTTCCATTCGGGGGCACATATACTCTGATGACACATGTTTCACGTTTTTTATCACCTCTTTGTTTTCTCCAAAGGATACCATTTGTTCCTTTAATAATTTTGCAATGCCTCCGTTGTTTTGCAATTTTCCATTCCCTATCCTCGAGGGATCCCACTATTTCCAAAGTGGAGGTACATATACACAATACCCCTTTCTGGTTCATGAGCTTTCATCCTTATCATGTACCCGATGCTAACTCCTAATCTTACTCATAATCACATTCTTTAGTTACTTCTTTACTAGGCTCTACGTACTTTAATGATGATCCTCATTATATTCACACTATATTCTCTCAAGGTTAATCCCGGAGGGTAATATTTCGTAACTTTTATTTACGATCCTTACTCTGGGCTAATTCCACCTGGTGGAGCAAGCGTACTTAACCCCTTCTCCTTCCTCTTCATTATCATCCTTAATACCTTACAGGCTGTCTTAGACATTCATATCCATCACCATTCTTCTCACCATATCAGTATTGACCTTTTACTTGCCACCCATATCGCAATTAACTAATTTCCCAAAGTCATTTGTACTCCTAGTTTAGTCGGATCTTATCGTTACCATGAATACGATCTCTCAAGATATATTACAACCTTATATCTCATTCTCTTTCTAGTTCCAAAAATATTTTAGCAAAGTTTCCTCTATATTCCTTACTATCCCAAACCTGCACTCACGAAATACCAACAATGACTCACAGGGCCAATACATATATATTCATATCACAGCCTCACAAGGCACCCAATATCAATAACAGTATAAAATGATGGACTAACCTCGTATGTCCAACTCAAATTGCACCCGTTACACTTTCCTGTCTATGTTTCCTTTCAATTTTCAACTTTACATTTCAATCATATTTAAATTTTCTTACCTTACCCAGTATTCCTCTTTCTCACCATTACTTACATGTATACTGTGTAGCTTCCAATATCATTCGTCACTTTGTTCTGTCGATGTTGTTCTTCATATGAAACCAAAGGTTAGAAAAAAAAAGAATTTCATTTCCTATGTCTAGTCTCTATCGTACGATCTAAGACAAGAAATAAAGGTAACATCCTAAATGTCCTTAGCACCCTGTTTATAGATGTGGTGCACCACTCACCCATAAACAAGAAGCTACTAGACACGGTCTGTAGATATTTTGATGACCAAACCACTCTGATACCACTTTTGTCACGACCCAACCCTATAGGCCGTGACTGTTGCCCGAACTGGGCACTCACGTATGTCCCTGCTATCTGTAAGTAAATATTTCCCCTATTTAAGTTATAGCACATCAACAGGCAGGATAACATATAAGCCACCGAGGCTTATCATAGGCATCACTGTACATACATGCATATACAACTCATATACAACACACATACATATCCACAGACCTCTAAGAGTAAGAACAGTAACATAAGGTAGGTGCCCCCGCCGTACTTGTGAAGAAATAAGTATATACATCGAAGGTTAATACCAAAACTAAGCTCCGGCACAATGGAGCGCTTCTGAACTGCTAAGTGGAACTCCTACGCTGGTAGATCCCCAAAGTGTGTATCTATACCTGCGGGCATGAACGCATCCCTCCGAAGAAAGAGGGGTCAGTACGACATATGTACTGAGTATGTAAAGCATAGACATCATAAGGAGATTATAGTTGGCGTAGGGATGCAGGGGGCAAGTATAACATTTAACTATTTACCGTACTCACATCGTACAAAAGAAAGTAATACATATTACCATCACGTACTATACCCGGCATGTTAGGGGACTCGATGTATCATCTACATTATTATGTCATCATAAGCACATACATATTATTAGCATTGTGGAATGTACAGCCCGATCCATGTATATAGTAAGTACATGCCGAGAAACGTATGGCTCAATCCGTACATCATATAATAATACCATAGAATATTTGTTCCTATCCACATATCATATAGTAATGCCGAGGAACATTCGGCCTGATCCACGTATCATATAGTAATGCTGAGGAACGTTTGGCCTGATCCACGTATCTTATAGTAATACTGAGGAACGTTCGGTCTAATCCATATATCATATACTGTACCCGGCCCTTTATGGGACTCGGTGTCATCATATCATCATATACCTTACCCATCCCTTTATGGGACTCGATATCATCATATTATCATATACCGTACTAGCCCTTTATGGGACTTGGTGTCATAATCATCATATACCGTACCCGACCCTTTATGGGACTCGATGTCATATCATCATATATTGTACCCAGCCATTTATGGGACTCGGTGTCATAATCATCATATACCGTACCCGACCCTTTATGGGACTCGGTGTCAAATGTATTAAATTATACACAAATCAAGTAGTGAGTAACCATTTACAATCTAAATCATTATCAAAGACTCGACAATGTAAGAAGATTAAGCTATCATCCGAGGACCAGAATAGTAGTGTAGCCATCTCGAGTGCCTTCTAAATTCCATTGAGTCCTATATCACTTAGGATCTCGGGGACCCTAGACATCTACTAAAGTAATACTAACATTTCATAGAATTAGGGATCCCCGTCGTCACATAGTCCTTAGGACTAGGAGCTTATGCATCCAGTACTTCCCAACCTACGGAATTCAAGGAAAGTTGTTCAACTTACTACAAGAGTTTGACATTCAGAAGTGAATAAGAGATACGGATTACATTTATAACTAAAAAGTGGAGTTACCCCAGAGCTCGTATCATATTTTACTTACAATTAGGATATGCTAAAGGAAGAGAAACAATAAGTTTTACCTAGTCTCCACTTTTCCTCAAGGAGTCATTATCTACATATATCGTACCCGGCCCGTCATGGGCTCAGTATCATAACCTTATTATTGCATTACCTTACCGTCATAGCACACACTTAATTCAAATACATATCCAGAGGAAAGAAGGGTAGCTCTACGTACTTATTCCAAAACATGCCAAGAGAAATGAGATAACTTCACATACTTACTACTCTCCATCATATAGAAGCCTTGAGAGGCAATAACTCAACTAGTATAGAAATTCTACCATCGAGAAGTGAATAAAACTTATGATTCATACTTGGGGTTCTATGAATGGAATTATTCCCATATTTCGTATATCAATCAGTTAAGGCTAAGACATGCCAAAAGAAAAGAAAGGGTAAACTTCACATACCTATTACGGATTACTCTTACACGTTCGCCTCGTTGTCTCTTGAACCTATTTAACATGAAAGTAATACTAAGGTTAATGACCTTTCACTTTCCAATTTCCAACTCTACACCCAAGAACTCATAGGAGTTATTTCTTTATCCATTACCCACGACTAGTTTGTTAATAGTTCCGAATCTACCAAAAATCGGGCAGCATCTCCCCTATAACTTCAACATTCCCGAGATTTCAAATCTGCCATAATATCAAAACCCATACCACCAAAAACAACCAGAACCATATTTACAAGTAAATCACTTCAACCTTACACAATACAAGCTCCAAACAACTAGTTCCAAACTACGATACGAAAATAGAGTTTTTTAATCTTTATTTCGCAAAATCTTTAACCATACCAAATGGAGAGTCATGTGGATGAAACCAGAAGCACCCACACCCTTTTTAAAACAATTTAAACCCTGCAACACGCAACCCAACAAGCTGCACCCACAGCACCACAACAACAACCCACTACTTGACTTCGATTTAGCTATAACCACATCAATTTAGTTTGTTTTTAACGTCAAGCATCCTTATGCAATTTTTCCACTTCCAACCTTATTTAAGAAATTTAATATACCTCATAGAAACATCATAATCTCCAATTTTAAAGGGAAGCCCTTACCTTGCCCGAAACTCGTCAAACTCGTCGAAACTTACCTCGAAAGTTCCTTTAGCGCGCCTACAATTTTGTGGCTGCTTGCTAACGTTTTGGTGCTTCTAAAAACCATAAATCTTCATTAATAATACCTTCATAACATCATGGTATAATCTATTAATTAATTCACGAAGTGAAATCGAAGAACTTACCCCTTGTTTCCTCCCAAAACCGTGGCTCTCTTTCTCTTCTAACTAGAGTTTCTTCTCTCTTTTTTTCTCTAGAGTTTTCTAGAATTTTGAAGATAAGAATGAATTTTTGGATAAGGATGATCATAAAAATTATATATATAGGCTACTTTAGGGGGTGACACGTGTCAACCCTTAAGTGATGACACATGTTAAGCCCTCATTGGGCCAACTCATCCCCTTTCCTCCAATCACAGGCTGACACGTGGCATGTGGAGGGACCCTTGCACTAGCTTCTACCACATGGTACTCTCTCATGCTTCAATGTAGCACTCTCTTATACTGCCACGTGACACTCTTTTTTCCCCCTCGTGGGTTCATAATCTCGTCTTACTTTACGAACCTATATAATCTTTGCTACGTAAGCTTGGTATGTACTCCAGTAGCTTAAGTATGTAAGATTTCCAAGTTGGTAGCTTACGTAAATAAGTCATGTCTTACGACTCATCATTCGGTCTCCAACTTCTTTCAGATTCTTATAACTCTATTTCCAATCTTCTCTACTATGGGTTATCGCATTCTCCTTTCCTTAGAGTTGTTTGATAGCGTTAAAGAGTATCCTGCTCACATGGTAACTCTTAAGAAGCTTAGTAGTTCCTAAGAAGTCTTAAGAAGCTTTAAGAGGCTTTAAGAAACTTTAGGAAACCTTAAGAAACTTAAGAGGCTTATGATCCTTCCAAAAAACGTAAGAGCCTTTCAAGAGACTTAAGAACGCGTTCCAAGGTACAAAAGTACAGGGTGTAAAAAAAACACTTCAAAAACCTTCTATAGTAGCCGGCTAGAGCCAAGAAACTTCTAATATCCAAAGGGAATAATGGTCTAGGCTAATTCTTAACCGCTTCCATTTTCTTTGGATCTACTTTAATCCCATCACCGGACACCATATAGCAAAGAAATACAACTTCCATTAGCCAAAACTCACACTTACTAAATTTGGCAAACAATTGTCTCTCTCTCAATGTTTGCAACACAATCCTCAAGGGACTCATTTGATTTTCCTTATTTCGGGAATAAATCAAGATATCATCAGTGAATACCACAACAAACATGTCCATGTATGGCTTCAAAATACTGTTCATCAAATCCATAAAGATGGCCGGAGCATTCGTCAACCCAAACGACATTACTACAAATTCAAAATGACCATACCTTGTCCGGAATGCCATTTTAGGAATATCACACTCCCTGTCTCTTAATTGATGATAACTGGAACATGGATCAATCTTAGAAAATTAACTTATTGCTTGTAATTGGTAAAACAAGTCATTTATCCTCGGAATTGGATATTTGTTCTTAACGGTGAACTTATTCAATTGCCAGTAATCCATACACATTTGGAGTAACCTATCTTTCTTCCTAACAAACAACACGGGAGCACCTCATGGTGAAATACTTGGCCTTATAAAATCCTTATCGAACAAATACTTCAATTGTTCTTTCAACTCCTTAAGCTCCACTAGAGTCATTCGGTAAGGAGGAATAGAAATAGGTAGGATATCAAGAAGGAGATTTATGCCAAAGTCAATTTCTCTTTTGGGAGAAATACCCAACAGATCATCGGGAAATACATCGAAGAACTCATTAACTATGGGGACCAACTCAAGAGCAGGAGTTTTCAAATCAACATCTCTAGCTCGTACAATATGATAAATTCACCCTTTGGAAATCATTTTCCAAGACTTAATACATAAGAGGAACTGACCCTTAACCACTGAATCGTTACCCTTCCATTCAATAATGGGTTTATTTATAAAGTAAAACTTAACCGCAAGAGTCCTACAACATGTAAATGCCTATGCGGCATGTAATCAATCCATACCAAAAATGGTGTCTAAATAATTCATATCATCTTCAACAAGATCATATAGAATAACTTTGTGCAAGACCGACATGGAAAAATTTCGATAAGCTCTCTTGGATATTACCAAATCACCAAGACAGTATAAATTGAAAAAGGTTCTAACAACATTTTGGGGCACACATGAAATCTCATAGCAAGGTAAGGAGTAACAAAAGACAAATTGGCACCCGGATCAAGTAATACATAAAACTTAAAGTTAAAGACTTGTAACATACCCATGACCACATCAAGAGACTGATCCACATCTTGCCTAGCATGAAGAGCATAGAATTAGTTATTGTGTTGGCCACCCTTTGGTTGAGCTTGGTTGCCTTGTTTCAATTCGCCCCCTTGAGGATGATCTTCTACACGCTTGTTGGAAACATAAAGGCACTGGGATTGCTTATGGCCCATCTTGCCACATCCATAACAAACACTCATACCCATCAAGCATCTACCTATATAATTCTTTCCATAATTTGCACACTTAGGA
Organism: Solanum dulcamara; assembly: GCF_947179165.1. NCBI lineage: Eukaryota > Viridiplantae > Streptophyta > Magnoliopsida > Solanales > Solanaceae > Solanum > Solanum dulcamara. The sequence continues at coordinate 43,692,791 of NC_077240.1, forward strand.
AAAGAAGGGCTTTTCGCATTCACACATCCTTCTCCCTGAGCCTTAGGATATGGAGCCCTATCCTTAAAAAAACTTCATCCCCAAACCTTGGCCTTACTGAGAACAGCCACTACTACCACCTCCAGTACTAGCATTGGACAACCCACCTTCATATCGAGCCCTCTTAAAATCCCTCATCCTCATCTCCTTGAGCTTTTCTCCTTCAATTTGTTCAGCAAAAGTCAAGAACCATGCTATGTCCATATCTTTAACAAGCACAGTGGTATGACATTCTTTAGCACCCAAGTGGGATACCCCTGATATGAATTTACTCATTCGGGCATGAGGATCGGCAATCAATGAAGGAGCATACTTTGAAAGCTTAGTAAACTTGAGGGTATAGTCCCTTATTCCCATATTACCTTGTCGAAGATTAACGAACTATAAAACCTTAGCTTCCATTAGTTCAAGAGGGAAATACTATCAAGGAAGGCAAGTTTGAAGGACTCTTATTCAATAAAACCTTCATCCACCCTTTCTACCTTCCATTGGGTGTACCACACTTTTACAACCCCCTTAAGTTAATAAGCCACTAACTCCACTTTCTCTTCGTACGAAACCCCCATAATGCTCACTATCTTATAGACCTCATCTATGAATTCTTGAGGTTCTTCATCAACTTTTGAGCCCTGAAACTCGGGAGGGTTCATTCATGTAAAGTCCCTCACTATTGAGGCCAGAGTAGGAATATTAAAAGGAGCTACAACCCTTTGGTTGGTCACCACTTGGGATAGCATAGTAATGGTGGTCCGAAACTCCATATTAGTCACTTAGCTCGGTATGTTGGACACTCTACCTTACCATATAGCTCATGAAAGAAGTGAGAATTCTTGAAATGTCTTATAACCTTTTATTCATAGAAGTGGCATGCTTATCAAATATGAATAAGACTCTACTTGACGCGGTATGTTAGACTCCCTAGGACATGTTAAACTTTATGCTCTGATACCAAGTTTGTCATGACCCAACCTAGGGCCTAATCATAAGACGGCAATCGAAACCCCGAAGGTCCCCAACCAAGGTTCTTGTTCATATCATAAGAATGCATAAAGTAATGTAAAATCAGATCATCATAGAGAGTATAAACCAAAAGTAGAAAATGAAGAATGTCACTTGATAATATAGACTCGAAAAATTTATCACAATAGATGTCTCTACTCATGAACATGGGCGGGGGCTAAGACATGTCCCTAGCTCACCCTCAATATGAGACATAAAAAAGTCTTTAGAAAATAAGAAACAACAACTCATACTTTTCCTAGTTAGATGAGTACTCACCAAGACTTCACTAATGGAAAGCTTACTAGACACGTGGACGGATATAATCCTCAACCTCAACTCCTATATTATGAGACAATATAGGTAATAATATGTGTTAGTATGTTTAAATATACTAAGTATGTGGGCATGACATGCGACATGAATCATAAGATGAATTGACCAAGAATTTACTGAAGAAAAAGGTAAGTAAAGTCATGAGAAATACCATGTTGAGCAAAAGCATTTAAAAGCTACATCATGGATTTCGATGTTAACCCTACACCAAAAAAAGGGGAAATGTACTTGACAAGGTAAACTCCACCCCACTAGGCAGGTCATGTAAATACGCTAGATGTGGATCCACTATCTAAGCCATGAAGGCAACCTATGGTGGCACATAGTTTATGGGATATGAGGCTCCTACTAAGGTTGTTGGTAGGGTCTCCACATCAAATCCACTCGGTGCTAAGTCAAATACCACGGAATGCACACATAGTATAGTAAGCATAGTTAACATATATCATAGTCATGATCATAAGTTTATAATTCATGGATTAGATAATTACATAACATTAATGCAATTTGGGTATTGTCCTTCCACATTATAAATCATACTTGCATAATTCATTTCATTAGGTCTTAGGTCACCACATAGGGCCCTAAGTCACCTTTTTCCATAACTTGCATGAAAAACATAATTTGAAACATGATTTTAATTCATACTCATAATGCATACTTGAATTTAGAGTAAAACTCATATGCATAATTACTTTGATTGAAAACCATAATAATACCTTTAAAACATATGACTCCATGATCATGATTCATAAAATTCACCATAAAATGGCTTCATGCTTGGGCTTTCATAATTAAACTTGAAACCATGTAATATACATAAAAACATACTCATAATGATCATGGGTAATTATTTACCATGAAATTCAATAAGCCCATCATAATTCATCAAAATTGAAGTTTGAAAACAATAAAATTTCATGAGATTTTTTAATTAAACCTTGGACCCAATGAGTGAAAGGGACTCATGAATCAATCCATATAAACCTTGATAGAAATTGAACTTGAATTTGAGAGAGGAGACTTGATCTTTAAGAAACCCTTATTAAAACTTGATGAACTCTTGAGGAACCATAGGAGAGAAGTTTAAAACTTATTTGGGTATTAATGATGGAATAAAGGAGTTTTAAGAGTATTTAGAATTCCTATTTGTAATGAATCTAGCCTACAAAAATGTCCACATACATTACTAGAACATAGGAAAAAATACCAAACTACCCCTCATTAAAATTCCTATCGGGCAAACTCACGACTTAGGTCTATGGATCATAGACAAGATGACAGGTTATTATTCTTACTCATCCTACAAATCTTGAGAAAACCTCAAAAATCAAGTCTCTGATCTTTTGGTATGAGTTGTTTCTATGACTCGTTCTTGTGTCGACGGGTTATTATTTTGACTTGTCTTGTAGGTCTAAAAAACCTACAAGTTTGGTATTCTCTGAAGTTTTTTATGACTTCCCTCTACGGGTCGTCTTTCCCTCTAGGGCCCATCCCGTTGAGTCTAGAGTAGGTTCTGGGAGTCAACAATTTGCAAGGTATTAAGTCTGTTCTACGACTTGTTTCTATGATTCATTGTTACCTCTATGAGTTATACAAGGGACTCTTCTATGCAACTTATGCCTTAGACAATTTCCATCCCTCATCACCCATAACAACTAAAATGATCCATAGACTAACTCGTAGTTTTTATTAAGTGTCAATCCTTTTTCGGAAAAATTTCTTTCATTGGTCCTTTCATCTTATGAGGTATAACAAGGAGTCTCTAATAGCAACCTTTAGTACCTAACTACTTGCCCCCGTAGGTTGTCTTAAATGACTTAGCTATTGAATCCACAATAGCATTGATGAAATGATATGGGGTCTACCTTGACAAGTAGCCTCGACTCGGTGTAGTAGTTACACCAGATTTCATGTTATAACTCACATGATCTTATTGTCGATTAAGCTTAATATACCACAAAATGAACAATATTTTTCCTTGAATTTCTCCACCATGTCTTTTAATAATGCATTGACCTTATCTCATGATTTATGATTTACTTTTAAGCTCTTAAAGGATTCTTGGTCATGCATTCATGTGTATGACCATCATGATTTATTATTTAACTATGCATATTTCTCATATACTTAGTACATTGTATACTAATGCATACTTGTGCCTATATTGTCTAAGAAAAGATGGTCCAATGCTACTCATCACTCTCGTGGCTAGTATAGGTTGTTATTGACACTACACTGCTTTTGAGTCCTCATGTTTCGCAGGATTTACTATGATAGTTTCTTATGTCTTTCTTTGCATGACTTTTTGTACGACCCTAGTAGTAGAAAAGTTAGAGCCAAGATGAAATTACTCAAAATGTGGACTAGAGTCAATATTATGAATCACCCTACGACTTGTAAAAATGAGTCACAAAGGGAGCCTTTTGCACTTGCCCAGAACTATTCTCAGGTGAGGTCCTATGACTAAACAGGATGAGTCTTCGTCCGATTGACAAGTCATCCTTATGACTAATTTTAAAAGTTTAGAGACCCTCAAGTGTGCAGGTTTTAAAACCTGCAAGATAAATGTACATTACGATTTATAGTTATGAAGATGAGTCATAGAAACCACTCGTATATAAACTTTAGAGGCTCTTAATTCTCAAAACAATAGGACCTGCAGGACGGATCGAGTCTTCAACTCGTAGACAATTTGACAAGTTGTAATAAAGACTTGTAGAGGCAATCTTTAGAGACTTGATTTTTTGCGTTTTTCCAAAAACCTGTAGGATGAGACATCTTAACGACCCATCATTTTTCCTATGACTCATAGAGTCAATTCGTAGGTCGAAATCTGAATTATTAATGAAGGGTATTTGTTTCATTTCCTAAGTCTAATTCAATGAACCTAGACATAATTATTGTTAAGTTCAAAACTATATGTACCCAATCCTTTGAAATTTCCCTCATTCTAAATCATTCTTCTAAATTCTCTTAAGGCAAGAAATAAATTCTCTCAAGGTTTGTCTCTAAGTTTCAAGCTAGTGTTTCAGATTTTACTCAAGGTTTCTTATCAAATTCTAAGTTCTTTCAATCATGGTATGTGGGGATTGATCCATGTGTCCCTTTCACCCATGGAATCCCAAACTTCTCTCAAAGTTTTCTTCAATTGGGCTATTTAAATTTTATTTTGAATTATTATCAATGGTAATTCTCATCATGTTTCTACATCAACTGCATGATTTTAATTTGAATTATGAGTTCTCATGCATAAAACTATTTCCAAATTATGATTATGAATTTAAAAATGATTTTTGTTAGTTGATTCTGAGTTGAACTATTTTCAAGAAAAGCTTTTATGATTTACAGTTGAGATTATGTTTTAATGAAGAAAGTTATGATGATGACCCATTATGATCAAATATTGTAATTATGGTGCGATAAGTATAATTCTCAAATAATCATGTTTAAATATGGTGATAAGGACAATTCTCACTGAAGTTATATATTTCTATGAATCACTAAATTTAATAAGCTACTCTTAATATGTTTTATGAAATTGGATTGATAGGTAGTTACTATCTTTCCCTATAATGTTATGATCATGTTTTACTGAATTCCATTGGGATATTGACTAAGCACCGAGATGACTTATAGGTGAGGTTCGGACCAGTAATGCAGTTAGTTACCCAAAGGAATCCTAGTAGCAACCTAAAGTTTCAAACTACGTTGCAACGTAGGATTGTCTTCATGGCCTAGCTAGTGGATCCACATATAGCACAGTTGAGTTGTGTTGAGATGAGTACCATGATGGAGTATACCCTTGCAAGGTATCCTCCCGTTTTCTTGATTCTGGGATTATTGGATTCCGTGTTATATCTCGCATGGTCTTAAGATGTTGGTTAAAGGTCTTATCCCACACAAGTTGAATGTTATAGATATAAATTTTACTATGAAGTTTTATGATGCATTGACCCTAAGTTTACATATGTTTTCAAAAACTTTACAGCCCTGCACATGTTCATTATGTTGGTCATTCATCTTTTGGCATATTATTTACGTTCTTTTACTTTTTCATGAATATCTCACATACTTAGTACCTTCTATGAACTAACACATATTTTGCCTATATTTTCTCTTAATTTAGGGTCGGACGACATTCACGATCATCCTACTCGTAGCTAGATTGCTTAGATATCCAAGAGTTGGTGAGTCCTTATTTCATCGAGGACATGACTTTTCTTTCATAATGCTTACTATGATTTCTTCATATGATTCAGGTGAGCTATAGGTTTTTCCTTAGACCCCATCAAATACTAGAATAGAGGCATGTCTAGATGATATTTTAAGGTAGTCCATTTGGATACTTATTGAGTATTTTTTTATCCCTTAGACCCATTCCCTTGAGTCATTACTTTCGCTTATCTTTATCATATTTCTTTACCTTATATATGTGATGTATGCTAAGATGGCATGGTTAGGATCCTTCGTAATCCCGATTATAGTGTCACGACTTTAACCTAGCTCGGATTGTGAAAATCTTGGTATCTGAACACAAGGTTTGGTATCAGAGCATAAGGTTTAGGAGTATTCTAGGAAGTCTAACATGCCAAATTAAGTAGAGTCTTATTTATTGGTGTGAAGCATGCCACATTCATGATTAGAAGTCTATGAAATGTCTTAGGAAAATCTCACTTCTTTTATGATCTATATAGTGCAGTAGAATGGTTAACTCTTTCCCTCTAACGCTTCTTTTTTGCAATTTTTAGAATATGCCTCCACAAAGATACCCCACTAGAAGGAATATGATTGAGGAGGAGCAATAATTTCTGAATGTTCCCTCGAATGACCAAGTCTCCAATGCCGAGTTTTGAGCGGCCTTTCAAATACTTGATTATGCCATTATGGCTTAATCCAATAGTGATGTGGTGGCCACCATGAACCCAAATATTGGTACGACAACGATAAGAGTTCATAATTTCATGATGATGAATCCTCCAGAGTTTTGGGGTTCTAAGGTGGAAAAGGTTCCATAAGAGTTTGTTGATAGTATTTACAAGATCGTGGATATTATGGGGGTTAGATCAGTTAAGAGGGTGCAGTTCGCTACATATCAATTAAAAGGTGGTTCTTAAATTTGGTTTGATCAATGGAAAAGCGAGAGGCCTCAAGAGGCGAATCCTTTGACTTTAGATAAATTTAAAAGAGTATTTCTTGATCGCTTTATCCCATTAGAGTTGTGGAAGGCAAACATACAAGAATTCATCAACCTTAAGCAAGATTGTCTAAGTATGAGGGAGTATGCCCTAAAGTTCACCCAATTATTGAAATATGCCTCATTCATGATTGCTGACTCAATAGCTCATATGAGCAAGTTTGTGTCGGGTATGTCAAATATAGTCTCAAAGGAGTTTAAGATGGCCATATTGATCCAGGAGATAGACATATCTCGACTTATGACCTATGCAGAGAAAATAGAGAGTGTGAAGCTAAGGGAGAAAAAAAGGGAGACCAAGAGGCCAAGGACCAATGATGGTGATTTCTCTCATGCTAAGTCCAGAGGTGGTGGGCATTCTCATTTTTGCCAAAAGTACTCTGGCCAAGGATATTCAAATATCACTAATCCAAGGTTTGACAAAGAAAGGGTGCCCAACCCTCAACCTCAAGGAGTGCTCCTATTGGTCAAGTGACCCCCGCAAGCAAGTAATTTGGTAAGAACCACAAGGGTGAGTGTTTAGCAGGTTCAAATGTATGCTACCGATGTGGTAAGATAGGTCATTATGCTAAGGAATTCAAGGTTAGAGATGGTCATCCTCAAGGCAAAGTGGCTCAAGGTTCTCAAGTGCATCCAAAGTGTGGTTAGCGCAATAATAGGTTTTACGCTCTTCATGGTAGGCAAGAGGTGGAGGATACTCCCGATGTTGTTATCGGTCTGTTATGGGTCTTTTACTATAATGTTTATGCCTAACTTGATTCGGGTACAAATTTGTCTTTCGTTACTCCTTATCTGGCCATGAGGTTTGATATTAGCCCCAAAATATTATTAGAGCTTTTTTCCATTTATACTCCTGTAGGTGAGTCATTCATGGCTAAAAGAGTCTATACAAGTTGTCCGATTTTGGTTTTCCATAAAGTTACCCTATGTGATCTAGTTGAGCTTGAGATGACCAATTTTGATGTTATCCTTGGAATGGATTGGCTATATGCATCTTATGGTATATTGTTTACGTTCCTTTACTTGTTAATGCATATCTCACATATTTAGTACCTTCTATGTACTAACAAATGTTTTTGCTTAATTGTCTCATAATATAGGGATAGGCAACACTCATGCTCATTCTACTCGTGGCTAGACTGCTTAGATATCCAAGAGTTGGTTAGTCCCCATTTCATCAAGGACATGGATTTTCTTTCATGTTACTTTCTATGATTTCTTCATATGATTCGGGTGAGCTAGGAGCTTGTCCTAAGCCCCCACCAAAGACTAGAATAGAGGCATGTAGACAATATTTTTAGGTAGTCTATTTGGACACTTAGTGAGTGTTTCTATCCATTAGACCTATTCCGTTGAGTTATTACTTCCGCTTATCTTTATCATATTTCTTTAAGTTACGTATGTGATGTACGCTAAGATGGCTTGTTGGGATCCCTCGTAATCCAATTGACGTGTCACGGCATGACCCTACTTTGGGTCATGATACTTTCAGACTTAGTGCTTGTTTGGCTTAGCTTATTTTAAGCAGCTTATAAGGTAAAAACTGCTTATAAACTAAAAAAATAAGTTGGGGTAGTCCAACTTATTTTTTACTCTTATAAGCTTTTTTCAGGTTATAGGCAGGTTTAGATAAGCTAAACCAAATAGAGCCAGTAGTTTTTTTGGACTTATTTTAAGCATAAAATGAGTTTAAGTTGACTAGCCAAACACTCAAAAAAGTTAAAAACAGCTTATACGCAACTTATAAGCCAATCCAAATAGGATCTTATATTTTTTGGATGAGTTAGGGCTTATTCTATACCCCCCCCCCCCCCCGTCAATGACTAATAGTGGCTATGTTAGACATAGCATATTTTCGTACACACATATGTTATCTCAAATTTAATTTATGTCCAGATTGATAAATTTGAGACTTATCTTCCTCTTTCAAATTATTATGCATGTGTTGTTTATTCTTAAGTCATGCTTGTGCTAAGAGACTTGTTTAGGATCTTTTGGGATCCTCACATCTAGACTCTATCTTGGGTCCTAACATAAATAAAAGTAGCTAAATCATGGAAACCCTTAGTTTAATAAAATTCATTTTTATACTTCATCAAAATCATCCTTAAAATTATAATTCAAAAATTCATGATGCATGTATAGTTTTCCAAACATAGTTCATAAGAATAAAATAGGAATGATGCATGGGTTCATGTAAATTTCATCAAAAACATGTAATTAAAACCAAATCATGCATAATAAGATCAATTGAAGTGAAATAGATCATAATTGATTGAACCCAATGCAATATCATCAAAATTTAGGGTTTAGGAAAATAATAAAAGGAACTCGAAAAAACTTTGGGACTCTATGGATGCAAATGATTCCATGGATGAAATTTCCACATACCTTGACGAATCTGAGCCTTAAACCTTGAATAGGAGACTTGAATCCTTGAATTCTAGCTTGACTTATAGAAAAAGACCTTGGGAGAGTTCCTTGAGAGCCATAGAAATTTTAAGGTGAAAGAGAGGGATTCAAAGAAATTTTGAGGGTTTATCTATTTATAGTTCATGGGAAAAATCCCACAATCACATAAATTTCATATTAAAAGAATAGAAAATATCCAAAATAACCCTAAAAAGTAACTAACGAAGATGACCTATGCACCCCACCTACGGGTCATAAGCCATCCTATGGGTCGTCATTTGGGCTCGAGGAATCAGAGTAAAATTTAAGGCTTCTGAAGTTCACCCTACAACTCCACCCTACCGGTCGTAGGTGGGTTTACAATCGCAGACCTTGTTCGTCTTGTACAACTTTACAATCCCCATTTCTGATTCTCTAACTATGGGACCACGTACGGCCCATAGTTCTTCTTACAACTCATAGGGACCACTCATCCTACCAACTCAAAAGTTTAGTGTCTCTGAACCTCTCATAGGGTTGTCTACTACAGTTTGTATGTACTTGTACGGACCATAAGTGGGATCTTCTGAACTCTTGAAATTTTTCCCAAATCTTAGGCTCACCTCTAGCTACCTTCCTAAGGGTTGTAGGACCCTGTGCGGTCCATAGTTTAGCCTCATCTAATTTGGCACCTGAACTTTTTCTGCAACATTTTCTATCTAACACATCTTTAGACTTCTAAGGCGTTACAATATCTCCCCCTTTGGAATATTTGTAATCGTATGTACTCAAGTTAGAATGAATAGACTAGAGAATGAGATCTAAAAACCCAACATGAATGCAAAATATATCAAAAGACATAAAACCGAGTATTCAACCCAAGAATAACTGAGATGCATGAATCCAAAAAATTAAACATGAGGGACTAATACCTCAAGCTATATTGAAGTGTAGGGAAATATATGAGGATACTGGACATCATATTGACTTTGGGTTCCCAAATAGAACCCTAAAATAATTGATTCCTCCAAAGAATCTTAACAAAAGCAACTTCTTTATTTCTCAATTTCAAAAATTAAGGATCAAAGATATCAACCGGAACCTCTTCATAAGATAGACTTTCTTTCACACAATCACTCTCTAATGGCACAATTAAAGTAGGTTAACCAATACACCTTTTCAACAAAAAGACATAAAAAACCGGATGCACCGATGCCAACTCTGAAGTCAAATCCAACTCATAATCCACCTTACCGAAATGCCTCAAAATCTATTATGCCTACATAACAAGGACTAAGCTTTTCTTTCTTATCAAAATGCATCACTATAAGATCCTAGAAGTTGGAAAGACGTAAAATTGAGTTCAAGATGGAAATTATAGAAAAGTTGCACAGGTGAGTATTAAGAGGCCCTTTAAAGGTCATACTAGGAACCAGGGTCCATGGAAATGAGCCGTGAAGGGACCAAGAAATAGGGGAAAACTCAAGTGAGCTCCATAACAAGATCTATGTCCTATGGTCTTGTTCACGGACCGTCAGGTGGTCTGTGAAGTTCAACCCTTTCAACCATAGACTTGAGCCACCTTCACGATAGCCACCACGGCCCATCATGTCCACCACTGAAAGTGGTCCCTCCCATAAAAGGATCCTCATGACAGAATTGACTGATTCTGTTCCCACGGACTATTCCACAACTCATGGAGCTCTTCACAGACCGTGAAGATGGTCTGTCCAAGGGTTCATTTCAGTTTAAGTTAGGGGTGTTTTAGTCTTTTCCTATATTTTCATTAATGAATTTGGATGGTTTTTAGGGGTTTATTATATCGTTCTAACTACCCTAAGACCTTCTAACACTCTCATTATCACATAAACACTTAAATCAAAAATTATCTCCCTCAAGGGCTTTCTTCTTCCTCAAGCTAATTTCAAGAGATATTAAAGATAAGTACCCAATCAAGAGAAAAATTAGGGCTTCTAGATTCAAGGTAAGAGGGAATTCTTCTATGGTTCCTTTCACCCATGGAATCCCAAGGTTCTTCTCAAATTCTGTTTATATTTTTTTATGAATTCTTCTACTAAAGTCCTAGTCTTAGGAATTTGTATTAGATCTTCTTAATTATGATATTTTTAATATTTATTACTCTAATTATGAATAATTCACATCATATTGCTTGATTTGAAAACGAACTTCAAAGACGCGTGCTATGTACTATTTTTAATTATCTTTTCAAGGATTTATGATCATGAACTATGAAGGATTTCGATGAATATTTTATGAATGATTATCAAGGATTATTAATGACTCACGAAAAGTAATGCATAATAATGAACTATGATGTTCAAACGATGTTTCAAGAAAAGTTTAAAGGATGTGATGGGTTTTGCCTCACACACTCATGATAAAGATGAAAAATGAGCTACTCTTATGTTTATTTTATAATGTTGGATTGGTATCTATTATAACCTTTCATAATGATGTTAATGACTATGTTTTCATGAAGTTTCGTTGGGATAATGACTAAGCACTGACAGAACTTTAAGGTGGGGTTCAGTTCGTTAGCCATTCTAACTACCCAAGTGAATCCTAGTAGCAACCTTTAGTCCCTAACTACATTATCTGAGTAGGTTTAAATTGATAATATGACGTAGCTAGTGAATCCCCATATAGCACAAAGTTAGAAAAAGCACCATTATATAGCCTACTTTTGTAAAGCAACCTCCCTCTTCTCGATGTGGGGTACATCGAATACCATGTTATAGTTCACATGGTCTTATATGTTGGTTAAAGGTCCTATCCTTGTAAGACCTCGAAAATGTGAAAGGTCCTAAACTAAGGGACCAAGGATTAATATTCAGAAAAGTTATAGAAACTAGAACCAGAATTTGACCACTGAAGCCATCACGGACTGTGGTAAGCACCATAGGCCATGGCAGAGATTCAGAGACTCAAATTTTAGGGGAGGAATCATGATGGAGAACTACAGACCATGGTGAGCACCACGAGCCATGAATCCCTTCGTTGTAAGCTCTCCCTAGGACCCTCAGGATTATTCCCAAGGCAGGATCCACGGAAGACCATCAGAAGTCCTAGAACCCTCCACGAACTGTGGTGTTTCCTCATGGTGGACACCCTGGAAGTGGACTTGCAGACCTGCACCATGGGCATATTTCATGGCCCGTAATGATCTTCACGGTCCGTGAAGTTTCACCATGGTAAAACTTTAGAGACTAACTCTGTGGGACCTTTTCTGAATTTCTCTAAGTCCCTCATTTCAGACCCCACCACGGAGCATGCTGAGAACCACTGGCCGTGAAGTCAATTCCATCTAGATTTTTAAATAGGGTATTTTAGTCCTCTCCTACATTTTTACTCAAAATGGTGTCTTAAGGGTAGAATCCACCCATCTATAAGCCCTAAACCCTTCCAAGACCTCATTCTCTACACTTAGACTCAAAACACAAAGTCCCTCTATTCTCAAGCTCTCCAACAACCTCAAGACAAGGCTAGGTTTTTCAATTTAGGGTATTCAAGTCACCATTCTTCCTCAAGTTTTCTTTGGCATTTTGTCTCCCACAAGGTATGTGAGGTTTTCATCAATGGGTTCTTCCACCCACAGAGTCCAAATATTTTTCCTCAAACTAGTATTTCAATTGTAAGTGATTAAAACTTATGGGCTTTTACATGATGAATCAAAATATGTAGATTAAGATATATTTGATCTTTATTTAATTATATTGATATATATTGACTTTCAATTTCATGAAATGAATGATTTGCTAAACTGACGATATGACGGCTTGGAAGTGGTTTTAAAGTGTATATGGTGGGTTGTTTTAAGATATGTATTTTGATGCATTTACACGACTCTCATGCGTGCCTAATTGCTTATGATGTGTTTTATGAAATGAAAGTACCCATTTTCCTTATGTTAAAGTAAAGTTTAAATGAAGTTTTGACTCCAATGAATGCTACAATGTAAAGGTTTATGGAAAGGGAGTCTTTATGAAATGAGTGATTGATGAAAGGGCTTCTAGCCAAAGAGTAGATTCTATGTGATAGGGACAATTCCTATATATTTGAATCAAATAAAAGGTTTTAATGAGCTATTCTACCGATAGATGATTTTATGTCTAAAGTTATATGAATGCTAATGTTATCACGATATTTAAATGTTATTCCTTGGGATTTGACCTAACATTAAATGTAGAATATAGATGAGGACTTGACTGAAGGAGTTCTTAAGTAAAGTTTCATTTTACATTAATTATATGCCACCATAAGGGCTCTTGCTGGCTATTTTAGCTTAGTGGATCCACAAACGCCATTAAAGTTAAAGTGAAAGAAATGAATAATTTTGACAGAGTTCTGCCTTGGCTAGTAGTCTCCCCTTTTCCAATATGGGGGTTACGTCTGATTCGGTATAGTAGCTCACACGGTCTTAAATGTCGGTTAAGGTCACTTTCCCTCAAAGTTAACATTTTAAAGCTTATTTATAATATTCCTCATGCATTCATTCACTTGTGCATGTTGCTTATATATTTATGACTTGTTGTTTATTTATTTTAGAATGCTCTCATACTTAGTACAATCAAACTACTAACACATACTTTTGCCTACATGATATCACCATGTATGAACCGATGCTACTCTACACTCTCCTCCTTATAGATAGATTGTTCATTGAAGGCTACTACTAGTGGTGATTTCCCATGGTTTGGGAATGATACTCATACCTTTTTAGTTCCTTTTATGTTTAGACCATCGACTTTCATGTTTGGTATATTTGACTAATCTTGAGGGTGAGCTAAGGACATGTCTTATCTCCTTCCAAGTCTAAGGAAGTAGAGGTATTGTTGGACACATAGACGATATTTTGATGTTGTAAATGACTTTTATCCTATGTTATCTCCCTTAGTCCTATTACCCCATTTATTTTTGCTTTTTGTTTATCATTACCATTGAGATGCTTAATGAATTCTAAGAGGCTTGTGTGAGATGCCTTTGGATACTTCATTCACCGTGCCATGTCTAGGCCCTAAACTTGGATGGTGAAAAACTTGGTATCAGAGCATGAGGTTTTGAAATTGTCCTCAGAGTTTAATATTCCGCATCAAATAGGGTCTTGTTCATGGTTGTGAAGTGCGCCATAACTATGAATAAGAGACTATGGGACATTTAAGAAGGTCTTCACTTTTTTCAATTCATGTCTTTCCCTAGTGGGTCCTAAGTTTTCCTCTAACTAATAAGCGGTTTTATGTTGTCTAGATAATTCTTCATGGAAGAGAACCTCTAAGAGTAAGGGTTGACGATGAGGCCCAAACTCCTCTAGTTCTAGATATACCACATTAGGAAAGGGTAACCCATGCTAAGTTCCAAAAAATCATTATGTTATTGGCTCAAACTGTGGCACATAAAGGGAATCAAGGTGTCCCTCCTCACCAAGTGCAAAATCCAACCTCTCAGATTCAGGATTTCCAAAAGATGAATCCGCTTGAGTTTGATTATTTTAAGCTAGATAAGGACCCTATGGAGTTTATTGATGAGGTGTATCAGATTATGGCTCTCATGGGTATGCCACTAAATAAGAAGGCAGAACTAGTGGCATATCAACTCAAAGGAGTGGATCGAGTATGGTATGAGTAATGGGTTGTTGAGAAGGATAAAGGAATGGGGACGATAGGATAAGAAGAGTTAAAAGGCTCCTTCTTAGACTATTTCTTCCCATTGAGCTTAGGGAGGCCAAAATCAAAGAGTTCATCAACCTCCATCAGGGGAGTATGAGTGCGAGGGAATATGCCCTCAAGTTCACAAAATTATCCAAGTATAGTCCCTTTATGATCTCTGACCCTCGGGCATGGATGAGTAAATTTATTTTCAGTGTTTGAAGCTTGGTGTCAAAGGAGTGCAAAATGACCATGTTGTTCAAGGAAATGGACATCTCCCGGTTAATGACTTATGCCGAATAAATCAAAGAAGAGAAGTTGAGGTAAAGGTCTAGAGGGTTAAAAAAGGCTAGAGTGGATGGTGGAGAGTTCAACCTTAAAAGGGCCGGTTATGGTAGCAATGGCAAAGACCAAGGTAGTAAATTGTTTGTGGACAAGGTTACACTAATAATACTCTTCCTAAATTCAACAAGGACAAAGGTCCCAAGAGGTAACATTGGTACCCAAGCTTTTTCCCCATGTAAAAAGTATGGGAAGACCCACAAATAGGAGTTCTTGGCGAGCTCAAATGCGTACTTCAAATATGGCAACTTGGGTCATCATTCTTGGGATTATAGAGCTAGTGGTGGTGGTAGGCCTCAAGGCCAAGTTTCTCATGGCCAAAAAGCTCAAGGGGGTGGACAATGCACCAAGTGTTTCTATGCATTACATGGGAGAAAAAAGGTTGAGGAAGCACCAAATGTTCTTACCAGTATCTTAAAGGTTACTTTTATGTATATGCATTATTGGATTCGGGTGAAAACTTGTTATTTGTTACTCCATTCTTATGAAATAGGTTTGATGTGTTGTCCGTAATGTTACTAGAGCCTTATTTGGTGTCTACCACTGTGGGTGAGTCGATTGTGGCTAGGAAATTCTATAAGGGTTGTCCCGTGACCATCATGCATAAAGTTGTCCCTTAGTAGATCTTGACATGGTAGATTTTGATGATATACTTGGGATAAATTGGTTACATGCATCCTATGCTTCCATGGATTGTAGGAATCATCGAGTAAAATTCCAATTTCTAAACGAGTTCATTCTCAAATGGGAGGGTCGTGATTCGGTGGTGAAGGGTAAGTTCATCTTTTGTCTTAAGTCTCAAAAATTGATAGCTAAGGGTTGTATTTACCATATAGTGAGGGTTAGGGATGTCGACTCCAAAAGTAATCCTCTTGAGTCGGTCCCCATAGTTAATGATTTTCCCAATGTCTTTTCCAATGACGTTCCTTGTATCCCTCTTGAAAGGGAAGTAGATTTTTTTATCGATCTCCTTACCGATACCGAACCTATAAGGTGACCATTAAGAACCAGTACCCAATCCCTAGAATAGATGACTTATTTGATAAGTTGCAAAGGGAAAGTCACTTCTCCAAGATTCACCTTTGGTCTGGCTATAACCAACTAAGCGTGAGGGAGTGTGACATACCCAAAATGGCTTTCCGAATAAGGTATGGTCACTTTGAGTTTATAGTGATGAGTTTTGGGTTGACGAATGCGCCGACGGTGTTCATAGACCTAATGAATAAGGTGTTCAAACCCTACCTTAATACTTTTATTGTGGTCTTCATTATTGATGTTTTGATCTACTCTCTGAGTGAGAAAAAATATAAGGATCACTTGAGGGTTGTTCTTCAAACGTTGAGGGATAGGCAATTGTTTGTAAAATTTAGCAACAGCGAGTTTTGGTTGAAGAAGGTGGCATTTCTTTATCACATATTTTCCGGCGATGGGATTAAGGTTGATCCTAAGAAAATGGAGGTGGTAATAATTGTCCTAGACCATTGTCTCTCTCGTACATTAGGAGCTTCTTATATATAACTGGTTACTATAGAAGATTCATTGAAGGGTTTTCTTCAATCTCATCTCCTATGATGAAATTGACTCAAAATAAAAGAAAATTCATATGGACGGATGAGTGTGAAAAAGAGTTTTCAAACCTTGAAAGATTGACTTACCTCCACTCCTACCCTAACTCTAATATAAGGATTAGAAGGGTTTGTGGTTTATTGAGATACTTTAAAGATTGGTTTGGGTTGTGTCTTGATGCTAAACTGTACGGTCATAGCCTATGTTTCTAGGCAATTGAAGGTGCATGAATGTAACTACCCTACCCATGATCTTGAGTTGGCAGCTGTTGTTTTAGCCTTAAATATTTGTGGGCATTCCCTCTATGGGGTGCATGTGGATATGTATACCGATCATAAAAGTCTTCAATACATGTTTACCCAAAAGGACCTCAATTTAAGGCAAAGGAGGTGGTTAGAGCTCCTCAAGGACTATGACATGAGTGTGCATTACATCTGGGTAAAGCCAATGTGGTTGCATGTGAACTTAGTATGGTTTCTATGGAGAGCATGGCCCATGTTGTTTAAGGAAAGAAGGAGTTAGTGAAAGATGTTCACCTGTTGGCTAGACTAGGGGTGAAGTTGTGTGGTACCAATGATGGTGGTGGTATGGTTGTCCAAAATGGGTTTGAATCCTCCTTAGTGATGAATGTCAAATCAACACAAGACCTTGAACCAACACTTATTGAATTAAATGGGTTGGTGACAAAAAAGAAGGTAGAGGACTTTACCCAAGAGGGAGATGGGGTACTATACTACCATGGTTGGTTGTGTGTTCTGGATGTGGATGGCC
This sequence comes from Solanum dulcamara, assembly GCF_947179165.1. Classification (NCBI taxonomy): domain Eukaryota; kingdom Viridiplantae; phylum Streptophyta; class Magnoliopsida; order Solanales; family Solanaceae; genus Solanum; species Solanum dulcamara. The sequence continues at coordinate 43,710,095 of NC_077240.1, forward strand.
TAAGGAGGTTAATCTTGATGGAGGCTCATAATTCTTCATACTCATTCGTCATGGTTCAACAAAAAGTTATCAAGACTTAAAGGATTTCTATTGGTAGGGTGGCATAAAGAAGGACATAGAAAAGTTTATGTTTGAATGTCCCAATTGCCAACAAGTGAAGACCGGGAATCAAAGGTCGGGCACCCTAGCCCAAAACATTAAAATCCCTACTTAGAAGTGGGAAGATTTGAATATGGATTTTGTAGTGGGTTTTTCTTCTACTTAGAAGTACCATAATTCGATTTGGGTAATTTTTGATAGAATGACTAAGTCGGCCTACTTTCTACTAGTTAAGATTTCGTATAGTGCTCAAGACTATGTAAAATTGTGTATTCAGGAGTTGGTGAGGTTGCAAGGTGTGCCATTGTCCATTATTTAGGATCGCGGTACCCAATTCACTTCTCACTTTTAGAAATTGTTTCAAAAGGGCCTTGGTATGAAGGTGAAGTTAAGCACCGCATTTTATCCTCAAATTGATGGGCAAGCCGAAGGAATGATTCAAACACTAGAAGATATGTTTAGGGCTTTTGTGTTGATGTTCAAAGGAAATTAGGATGATCACCTACTGCTCATCGAGTTTGCCTATAGTAATAGTTACCAATCAAGTATTGATATGGTGTCGTTTGAGGCTTTATATAGGAAAGGATATCGATCTCTGATTGAGTGGTTCGAAGTTGGTGAGAGGATCTTGTTAGGTCCCTATTTGGTACTTGATGCTTTAAAGAAGGTGACGGTCATTAGAAAAAGGTTGAAGATGGATGAAAGACGTCAAAGGTCTTATTCCAACAATAGAAGAAGGGATATTGAGTTCAATATGGATGATTGGGTGTATTTGAAGGTTTCATCCATGAAGGGTGTGGTTTAGATTTGTAATAGAGGGAAATTGAGCCCTAGATATGTGGGACTTTATAAAATCGTAAAGCGTGTTGGCAAGGTTACTTATGAATTGGATTTACCTTCGGAAATAGCTATGGTTTATCTGGTGTTCCATGTGTACAGGTTGAGGAAATGTGTGGGAGATCCTAGTTCCATTATGACCTTGGATGTTGTGAATGTTGAAGGGAATGTGACCTATGAAGAGGTCTTGGTTGAGATTTTGGACCGGCAAGTCAATAGATTGAGGAAAAAAAGAAGTTGCCTTTGTTAAAGTCCTTTTGAAGAATCAACAAGTTGAAAGTGCTATATGGAAAGCGAAAGCGGATATGATGAAATGTTACCCTCATCTTTTTCATTCTACTCAAGCCAAAGGTAATAAATCATTCATGGTCAAGTATTTAAGACTCTTATGTGTTAGTTTTCCTAAGTCTTTATATGCATGCATATTCATGTTTGATGAATTTTAAATGTTATTGTATATTTATTGGGTTGCTAGTCCTCATTCCATGTCCTTCCCTATGTCACTGATTCTCATTCAAGGACGAATGTTCCCAAGGGTGAGATATTGTAAGACCCAAAAAATGTGAAAGGCCACAAACCAAGGGACTAAAGATGAATATTCAGAAAAGTTGCAGAAGCTAGCACCAAAAGCCGATCACACAAGTTGTCACAAACTATGGTAAGAACCATGAAAGTTATCACAAACCATGGTAAGCACCACCGGCCATGGTGAGCAACCATGGTAGAGATTTAGAGACCCAGGTTGCAGGGGACAAACCACGATGGAGGACCACAGACCATGGTGAGCACCACGGGCTTTGAATCCCTCTATGGTAAGACCTCCCAGGACCCTCTGGATTTTTCCCAAGGTGGGTTCCATGAATGACCATCATGGGTCGTGGAACCCTGCACATACCATGGTCTCTCCTCATGGTAAACACCCTGCAAGTCGACTTGAAGACCCGTAATAATCTTCATGGTTCATGAAGTAGCACCGTGGTGAAACTTGAGAGACTACCCCTATAGGTTCGTTTTCCTAATTTCTCTAATTCCCTCGTTACAGGACCCCACCATGGACTGTGGTGAAAACCACGGGTCTTGATGGGATCCCATGAAGTCTATTACGGATAGGTTTTTAAAAGGGGTATTTTAGTCCTCTCCTACATTTCAAAGAAAAATGGTGTCTTGAGGGTACAAACCACCCATCTAAAACTCTTAAACCCTTCCAAGACCTAGATCTACACTTAGACTCAAAACACAAAGTCCTTCTATTCTCAAGCTCTCCAAGAACCTCAAGACAAGGCTAGGGTTTTCAATTTAGGGCATTCAATTTACCATTAATCCTCAAGTTTTCTTTGAGATTTTTTCTCCCATAAGGTATGTGAGCTTTTCATTTGTTCCACCCATGGAGTCCAAATATTTTCTCAACCTAGTATTTTAATTTTAAGTGATGAAATCTTATGGGCATTTACATGACGAGTAAAAATGCATATATTATGATATATTTAAAGTTTATTTATTTATATTGATATATATATTGACTCTCAATTTCATTAAAATGAATGATTTGCTAAAGTGTCTATATGAAGGCTTGAAAGTGGTTTTAAAGTGTATATGATGGATTATTTTAAGATATGTATTTTGATGCATTTCCATGACTCTCATGCATGCCTTAATGCATATGAAATTTTTTATGAAATTAACCCACCCATTTTCCTTATGTTAAAGTAAAGTTGAAATAAAATTTTGACTCCAATGAATGCTACCAAGTAAAGGTTTATGTATAGGTAGTCTTTATGAAATGAATGGTTTATGAAAGTTCTTCTAGCCAAAGAATGTATTCTATGTGATAAGGACAATTCTCACATATTTTAATCAAATGAAAGGTTTTAATGAGCTATTCTACTGAATGATGATTTTATGTCTAAAGTTATATGAATGCTTATGTTATCATGATATTTAAATTCTATTTCGTGGGATTTGACCTAGCACCAAATGTATCCTATAGATGGGGTATCGACCGAAGGGGTTCTTTAGTATATTCTCATGTTACATTAACTATGTGTCACCATAGGGGATCTTGTCGGCTATTTTAGGCTAATGGATCCACAAAATCCCTTAAAGTTAAAGTTGAAGAAATGAATAAATTTGACGGAGTTCTACATTGGGAAGTAGTCTCCCCTCTTCCAATGTGGGAGTTACGCTGGATTCCGTTTAATAGCTCGCATAGTTTTAAATGTTGGTTAAGCTCACTTCCCCACAAAATAAATATTTTAAAGTTTATTTATAATGTTCCTCATTCATGCATTTACTTATGTATATTGCTTATATTTTTATGACATGTTGTTTCTTTATTTTATCATGCTCTCATAGTTAGTACATTCAAAGTACTAATGCATATTTTTCCCCACATGATATCACCATGTCAAAATCGATATTTCTCCACACTCTCCTCCCTGTGGCTAGATTGTTCATTGAAGTCTACTACTAGTGGTGAGTTCCCATGGTCTGGGAATGATACTCCTACCTTTGTAGTTCCTTTTATGTTTAGACCGTTGACTTTCATATTTGATATCTTTGACTAATCTTGAGAGTGAGATAGGGACATTTCTTAGCCCCCGCCAAGTCTAAGGAAGTAGAGGTATTGTTTGACACATAGATGATTTTTTGATGTTGTAAATGACTTTTATCTTATGTTATCTCCCTTAGTCGCATTACCCCATTTATTTTCGCTTGTAGTTTATCATTATCAATGAGATGCTTAATGAATGCTAAGAGGCTTGATTGAGGTGCCTTTTAGTACTTCATTCGCCATGTCATGTCTAGGCCTTAGGCTTGGGTCTTGACAATCCCATATCAAGGTAAACGAAAAGGTATACAATTCTCATGACGATGTTTTGATGCATTGACCAAAAGATTATGATGTTTTAAACTTTATGGTTTTACTCATGTTTTAAGATATAGGTTATACATCTCATGATTCATATTAATTATGTCCTATATTCATTGTTTGTACATATATATTACATAGTGCATTCCATGTACTAACACATACTTTTGCCTATATTGTGTCATAATGTAGAAACGGATAATCATCGTGCACCTCCTATTCGTGAGTAGAGTTGAGCTTGTACTTTCATTGTGGTGAGTCCTTATGTTTTGAGGATGAGATATTTTATTTTCCTTATTTCTTTATGAATTTTATATATTTTCATGGGTGAGCTAGGAGCTTGTCTTGTGTCCCCATCTAGTTAGTAGAGGCATGTGTGATGTCATGGAGTTTATGTTGTCATCTCATTTCTAGTTTAAGACTTAAGTTCTTTAATTGAGTCTTTACTTCCGCATCTATGTCTTAATCTTATTTCTTTACTTACCTTAGTATGTTCATGTATTTTATTCTAAGAGTTTTTGTTGGGGTCCTTCACGATTTTGATCTCCGTGTCGCACTTAGGGTCAAGCTTAGGAGTGACAATTACACGCTTCATAGGTGACATATTAAGGTAAAACCAATTATTAACTTCAACCTCTATCTAGTGAGTATAACTTTCTCCATATCTTCATGAATAGATTCAGGTGCTATCAAAGCAACCTCGCCAACCTCAAACTATACAATAGGAGATCTACAACTCCTACCATAGAGAGCCTCAAACGGAGCCATTTGGATACTTAAACTTATAACTATTGTTATATGCAAACTCAATTAATGGCAAATGGTCATCCAAATTACCCTTGAAGTTAATTACACAAGCTCTAAACGTATCTTTCAAAGTCTGAATAGTCTACTCGGCTTGACCATTTTGATGGTGAAAAGTTGTAATAAGCCTAACTTAAGTACCAAGACACTTCTAAAATAATCTCTAAAATGGATAGGTATACTGAGTACCTTGGTCCGAAATGATAGACAATGGAACACCATGCAACTTGACAAACTCCCAAATATAAAACTTTGCATAATCCTCAGCTAAATAAGTAGTCTTAACGGGAAGAAAATGTGTGGATTTAGTCATTCGGTCAACAACAAACGAAATGGAATTATGTTGATGATGTGTACAAGGTAAACTCATAAGAAAGTTCATATTCAAATTCTCCCACTTCTAAGTAGGAATCTCAATATCTTTTGACAAATCTCTCAATTTTTGACGATCAACCTTTAACTGTTGGAAATTATGACACTTTGTCACAAACTCAGCAATATTCTCTTCATGCCATTCCACTAATAAAATTCCCTCAATTCATGATACATCATGGTGGATCTTGGGTGAATAGAATACTGAGAATTATGAGCCTCGAACAATATCCTTTCTTACAAACTATCAACATCGAGAACACATAAATGAGCTTGATAACAAAGCACATTATCTCCCCATGGGAGAGAGCCTCAATGGCTTTTTCAAAAACCTCTTTCTTAAGTTCAACCAAAGTCGGATCACTATACTATTTTTCCTTCACATCCCACAAAAAAGACGATTCTTAGTTATTTTGCACAATAACACTACCATTCTGGAAATCAACTAAATAAACCCCCAAACGAGCTAGTTTATGCACATTGTTAATCAACTCTTATTTCTCGTCCTTAATATGAGAAATACTATTCATGGACAATCTACTAAGAGCATCAACAACCACAGTTGCCTTTATCGGATGGTAGAGAACACTCATGTCATAGTCTTTCAACAATTCAAGCCACCTCCTTTGGTAAAAATATTGAAATCCTATTGCTTAAATACATATTACAAACTCTTATGATCGGTGAACACATATATATGAACACCATAGAGATAGTGTCTAAACATTATCAAGGAAAACACCACCGTTGTTAATTCAAGATCGTGAGTTGGGTAATTGTTTTCTTGAACTTTAAGTTCCCTTAAAGCATAGGCTATCATACAAATTTTTCATCAACTCACAACTAAGAAAAAATTCTCGAGGCATCACAATACACAACAAAACTATCGGATCCTTCTGATAAAGTCAAAATTGGGGTGGAAGTAAGTCGATCTTTCAACTCTTGGAAACTTTTCTCACATACTTCAGACCATTAGAATTTTATCTTTTTTTGAGTCAACGTAGTCAAAGGCGAAGTAATACAGAAAGATGATTCAACAAACCATTTATAGTAACCGGCTAAACCTAAGAAACTTCAAATATATGAGGGACAAAGAGGTCTTGGCCAATTCTTCACTGCCTTAATCTTCTTAGGATAAACTCTAAAACTATCACCGAAAGTAGTATGGGCAAAGAACGCAATCGACCTCAACCAAAACTCACACTTGCTAAATGTAGCAACCAATTGACGATCCTTAAGAACATGCAAGACAATCTACAAATTATCAACGTGTTCATCCTCACTTCGAGAATAGATCAAAATATAATCAATGAACATAAAAGAACGTATACAAATATTTTTTGAACACCTATTTGTCACGACCCAACTCCGTAGGCTATGACTGAGGTCCGACCTGGACCCCTATATACATAAATCTCAACTATAAGAACTATACACAAGAATCCAGAAGGTGATAGCAAATTCGTCTGCATATAGCCTCTTTCATTTGCACCATGTCATGCAAGGGCCGACAAGGCTTTCTTAACATAATAACATTTATAATATGTCATATAGGCACAACTGAATCAAACTCGTAAACAACCCACTTACATATGTCTATAGACATCTAAGAATATTAATAGTAACATATGGCGGGAAAGGGCCCCTAACGTACCCCTGAATAAATAACTATATACATTATACGATCAGCACCAAAAGATAGGCTCTAGAATAGTGGAGAAGTTCCGACATAGCTTAGTGGGAGTCCTAATCTGGTGGATCTCCAAAGTAAGTATTTACCTGCGGGCATAATATGCAGCCCCCCTCCCCCCAAATAAAGGAAGGTCAGTACGATATATGTACTTAGTATGTAAAACATAACACATCATAGCTGAGACCATAACTGAAACAAGGATGCAGGGGACAAGTGTAACAAATAACAAATTAATGTACCTACACCTTAGGACATGTAGTCACATACATCATCATACGCTGTGCCTACCTCGCTAAGGAACTCAGTTTCATAACTATTTCATCATATTACCATATCACCATATCATCATCCCCTCTCATCATGTATATTATTTCATCAGGTCATCATATACGGCATCATATCATCACATATGGCATAATCTTATTGTATATGTCATCATAGTATATACGGTCCACTATGGGGCTCGGGGTCACAAGTGTATCCCTATATTTTCATATGCATGCCTACGTAAGTATCCGTCCCTTTAGTGAGGGACTCGGTGAAAGAGTAATGTATATAACGTACAACGCCGGCCCCTTTATGGGACTTGATACCATTATCATATAGTAAAATATACCAAGGAACGTTCGGCCCGATCCATAATTTAAAACAATGTCAAGGAACGTACGGCTCGGTCCACATTTTCATCATATCATCATATATATATATATATATATATATATATATATTTGGCCTGGGACTCGGTGAATAACTTCATCACATACGACATCATTGTATGCTTCAACTTCATTATATACGGTATTTCTTCATTGTATACTTCATATATATATCTACATAGCTGGCCCAAGACTCGGTGAGAGAGTAATAAAGTTGTGCACGATAACATTCCTGGCCCATCGTGGGACTCGGTGAAAGAAGGGTTACCGTATGCACGAGAAGAGTAGTGAGAAATCATATACAAATAGGTCATACCCTGAGACTCAATGAAACAGTCAAGTGAACCATCACTTGAAGACCAGAGAAGTAATTCTCTGAGGTACCATTTAGATGTTATTAGGGATTTCATCAATTAGGGCCTCAGGAACCACAGGCATGTACCAAGATAATGCCACACAGTTAAAGCAATCAAAGACATAATTTATGTAATCAGACACATAGCGTATACAATCAGAGACATAGCTTATACAATCAGAGACATTTCTCCTCTCAGAGCCTTTCAGAATAGGAGCTTATATTTCAACTTACTATTCAATATATAGGTGGCTCGGGAGCAGTAATCTAACTACTTTAGGACCCTTAGTATTCAAGGGTGACTACGAGTCACGAATTACGTCCGTAACCTCTAAATGGAATTATCTCTAAACTCATATCAGACATCATTTCCCATACCTTAATCCCCTTTCAAAGAGATAAATAGGCAAGCCTTATATGTACTACTTATCATCCTACAAAAGACTTGAAAAACGAGGACTCCACTTATTGCAAGAGTTCTAACATCCAGAAGTGAACAAGGGTCTTGGCTCCTACTCATAGCTTTATGAATGGAATGACTCCCAAATTTTGTATATATATAAATTAAGGCCAAGACATTCCAAAAGAAAAAAAGGGTAAGCTTCACATACCTTTAGTGGATTAATTGTAATCCAGCTTGCCTCGTTACCTCCTTGACCTAATAACATGAGAGTAAATACTGAGTTTAATGACCTTTATCTTTCCAATTTCCAACTCTACAACCAAGTACCCATAGGAATCATTTCCTTATCGAATACCCTCGATTAGTTTGTTACTAGTTCCAAAGTTACCAAAAATCGGGCAGTATCTCCCCTATAACTTTAACATCCCCAAGATTTCACTTGGCAAAAATTTCAAAAACCATACCAAAAACAACAACCATCAGCATATATATAAATAAATCACTTCAACATTACCCAATATAACTCCAAATAACTAGCTCAAAACTACGATACCAAAATAGAGTTTTTAACCTTTATTTCGTAAAACCTTTAACCATACTAAATGGGGGGTCGTGTGGCTGCAACCAGAATCATCCACACCCTTTTTAGAAACCTGTACAACACACAACCACACAAGCTACAACCGCGGCCCACAATCACAACACCCTATGCGATTCGACTTAGCTTTGACGACTTCAATTTAGTTTGTTTCTAATGTCAAGCATCCTTATGCAATGTTTCCACTTCCAACCTTATTTAATACATGTAATATACTTATAAAATCATCATAAACCCCAATTTAAAAGGAAAAACCTTACCTTGCCTGAAACTCGCCAAAACTTGCCTCGGAAGTTCCTTTAGCGTGACTAAAACTTTGTGTCTGCTTGCTAACATTTTGGCGCTGCTCCAAACCATAAATTTACATTATTAACATCTTCATAACATCTTGGTATACCCTAGATAATTAATTCATGGAATGATATCGGAGGCTTACCTTTCTTTCTCCTTGGCCGAACCTACTCTCTCTCTAGTTCTAGATTTTTCTTCTCTTCTTTCTTTGTCTAGAGGCCTCTTGAACTAGGAAGATAAATGAATTTCTTGTAGATAAGAATGATTCATAACATATATATATATAGTCTACTTTAGGGGGATGATACGTGTTAACTACTAAGTGGTGACACATGTCAAGCCCTAAGTGGTAACACGTGTAAAGCCCTCATTGGGCCAACACATCCCTTTCTCCTACCACAGGCTGCCACATAACAAGTGGGGTCCACCCTCTTTCTCCAGCTGCTACCACATGGAACTCTCCCTTGCTTCCATATGGCACTCTCTCATGCTTCCATGTGTCACTCTTTTTTCCTCCTCGTGGGTTAGTAATCTCATCTTACTTTACGAACCTATATAATCCTTGTTATGTAAGCTTGGTATGTACTCAAGTATCTTAAGTATGTAAGATTTCCAAGTTGGTAGCTTACGTAAGTAAGTCGATTCCTAAGACTCATTATTTGGTTTCCAACTTCTTCCGGATTCTTATAATGCTATTTCCAATCTTTCCTATCATGAGGTTCATATTCTCCCTTCCTTAGAGTTGTTTGATAGAGTTATGGACTATCTGTCTCCCATGGTAACTTCTAAGAAGCTTGAGAAGCTTTAAGAAACTTAAGAATCCTTCCAAAAACTTAAGAACCTTTCAAGATACTTAAGAAGCTTAAGAAGTTTAAGAACCTTCCAAGGTACAAAAGTACGGGGTGTAACACTATCCATCAAATCCATAATAGATGTAGGAGCATTTGTTAGTCAAAACGACATAACCAAAAATTTATAAAGACCATATCGAGTTTTGAAGGTCATCTTTGAAATTTCACATTCTCTCAGTCTAAGTTGATGATAACCCAATCAAAGATGAATCTTTGAAAAGTGGCTAGCACTTTAAACATAATCGAACAAGCCATCAATCCTTGGGATGGGATGATTATTCTTGATGGTGACATTATTCAATTATCGATAATCAATATACATATGGAAAGAACCATCTTTCTTGCGAAAAAAATTAATTGGAGCACCCCTTGAAGAGATACTCAGTCTAATGAAATCCTTATTTAAAAGTTCCTTTAACTGATCCTTCAACTCGTTGAGCTCTCTCGGAGCCACTCTATAAGGAGGAATACAGTAGGAGAAGATTATTACCAAATTTGATTTCCCTTTCGAGAGGATTACCAAAAAGATCATTCGAAAATATTTCTGAAAACTCATTCATTACAGGAACTGACTCAAGAGTAGAGGTTTCACAATTTGTATCCCTAACCCATACTATATGATAAATATAACCTTTAGAAATCATTTTCTGAGCTTTAAGTCACAAGATAACCTGACCCTTAAACACAAAACAATACCCTTCTATTCTATGGATGGTTCATTATGGAACTCAAACTTAACCACTGGGGTTCTGTAACAGATATATGCATAACAAGAATGTATCCAATCCATACCAAGAATAAATAAAATAAGTCACATCTAACTCTACAAGATTGGTTAAAGTTATTTCATGTAGATATGAGACCAAAACTTTCTAAATATCTGCTTAGCTAAGACTGAATCATCGATAGGGGTATAGACAGAAAAACGTTCTAACAAGACCTCGAGACGGACATCAAACTTTAAAGCAAGACAAAGAGTCACAAAAGAAAGATTTTCTCTAGGATATAACCAAGCATAAGCATCAAATTTAAAGACTCGTAACATACTTGTGACCACATCAGCGAGATACTCCAAATCATCTCAAGCCTGAAGAGCATAAAACATGTGCTGACCGCTAGAACCAAATGAAGTACCCTACTGAGTTGGGGTACCTAATGAAGTAGTTTGTGTTTGAGGATGAACATCTCTACCCTTTCTAGCAAATGAAGGGAAATATCTCACCTTATGAACTATCTTATCACAACAATAACCTACATTAGAACTGTCTAAAAAATCTCCTCGATGGTTCTTTCCACACTTCTAACATGGGGGTATAGTCTAACCACTAGAAGCTCCTCCTTGAGACTTAGGGTTAGACACCCTATATTTGTCTAACATTAGATTCAGAGCACTAGATGAATTCAGGATGGAGTACTTCTGTTCCAACTAAGAAAGACCACTATTATCCGACCTTAAATGTGAATAGTCACCACTATCAGTCCTTTCCCTCTTTGCCTCCCTATCCCTCTCCTTAATCTTTTCTTCTTTAATTTGTTTGGCATGAGTAATAAAATCAAGAAATTTATCTCCTTAATCAATATTTTGGTTCTACATTCTTTGACCACCATGTTAGAAACACCGAAAACAAACTTGCTCATACAAGCTCTAGAGTCATCTACCACTGCCGAAGCATACTTGGATAATTGAGTAAACTTCAAGGCATATTCTCTCACACTCATGTTACCATTTTTAAAATTTATGTACTCTTGTACCTTAGCCTCCGTCACCTATAGGGAGAAAAAATGGTCAATAAAAGCACTCTTAGACTTTTCCCAATCCAAAGGATCCACATCAATAGCATGTTCTCCTTTTCATTGGTTGAATCAAAATTGAGAAACTCCCTTAAATTGCTAAGAGTCCTAATCCGCCTTTTCTGCCTGGGTCACAACCATGATTGCAATAATCTTTTGGATCCCCTCAATAAACCCTTGTATATCTTCGTCTACCTTAGAACCATGAAATTTCGTAGGATTCATTATTGTAAAGTCTCATACCCTTGTTGCTACCATTACCTACTTGTAGGTTCATAGGAGCAACCACCTCACGATTGGATTTTTCCACCATGGCTTGGGAAAGAAATTGGAAAGTAGCCCTAAATTAGACATGAGAGACTTGCTCGGTCAAAGGACCAGAAAGAGCTTGAGGCTTCTAATCTTGATTCACGTGCCTTCTAAATGGAGCTATTCTTGGAGGCATGATTCTTAAATACATAGAATATAAGTTAGAAGGAAACCTTAAATGCCTCATAGCCTCTCATTTATAAATGTTGTGCACTTCACATTCACGAATAAGACTCTACTCGACACAAGACACCCTACGACACTAGAACTTGAAGCTCTGATACCAAGTTTGTCATGAACCAAGCTAGACCCTAGATGTAACATAGTAAATATGATCCTGAGGGATCCTAATCAAGCCTCCCATCATTAGCATGACTCAAGATAACATTAAAATTAACGTAGAAGATACCTCTTTAAAGGTAATTTTATCATAGCAACTCAGAATAAAAGAATCTGAGAATAACACTGGAAAGAAGAAATAAACCATACCAGTTTGACATAGCCTCTAATGACATAGATGGGGCAGAGGACAAGCCCTAGTTCACCAACAATCTAAAAGAAATATTATATGAATAGAAGTATCATAGAAACGTCCTTTGAACATGAGGACTCTCCAAACTATAAAGCTGAGCGAAGTTTGTACTAACCACAACAATAAATGGGAGCATCATGACCTATATTATAAAATAATACAGGCAAAAGAAGTATGTAGTCACTAATATGGAATGTACTAAGTATGGAAAATGTGTGATGCATGAAATAAAACATTATAATGCAATGACCAAGCTAAAATATAATTTCATTCCTATAAATTTCTTTAAAAACATAAATATGGTCAATGCAAAACTTATAAGTAAATCATAATTGAAATCATTATTAGTAAGAGAAACCATTAACTGACATAAACCATTTGAGCTATAACATGGAGACCGGTGTCATACCTCTAACACCTAAAAGAGATTGTCCTACTCGCCAAGGTAAGGACTATTTACATGAGCTATTTGTGGATCACTAGCATAAAGTTTGATTGTCCAAATTAAGACATCTAACGGGGGCACGTAGTTATGAGACTTAGGTGATTACTCCTAGTGCACTCGATAGTAGGTGAACTCTCAACAAGAATATCATAAATAAACAAATCATAATTTTTAGGAAGAGAGGTAAGAATCCAGCAATACCAAGTTTTTCATAAAATACATAAAATCATAAGAATAAATCCTTAAAATATAGTATAAAGCTCAACCCAATCAAAGTAATAAGAGATACTTAATCAAAATTATCTAGATCATGATAAGCTTTTCATAGAAAATCACACTTCAATCAAAGTGCCTAAATAATGAAAAACCTTCATGATGAGATTACTTTCCTTTTGAAGCAAACATTAGTTTCATAACATTCATGTTAATACCTCATCTAAATCATACTCAAAATCATGATTCATAAATTCATGACGCATGCATAATTTTCTAAATATAATTCATAATCACAAAATAGGCATAATGCATGGGTTCATGTAAATTTTATAAAAAATGTATAATTAAGACTAATTTATGCATAATGACATCAATTGAAGTGAAATAGATCATAATTAATTGAACCCAATGCAATATCATCAAAAACGGAGTTTTGGAAGAAATCATAAAAGGAATTTGAAAACACTTTGAGACTCAATGAATGGAAAAGATTCAATGGATGAAATTCCCACATACTTTTGCGGGCCATTGAAACTTATCAATACGTGCCTTTTAAATTGTAAATGGCACATTCTCTCAAAACAAAGTTTCCATAAGTAAAATAAGTCAAAAATTAGTAATCCCGCTAAAACTAATGGAAAGCATAGTGTAACCAAAAGTAGTTCAAATCTCTTTTCTTTTAGAAATTAGATGCAAATATGCTATGAACATTGCTTTCACACCAACATAGTCCAATCATCATCCCAAATCAATCCAAATCATACACACAACTGGGTAAACACTTGTCACAACTTTGATGTACTAACCTTGAACTTCCACCAGTCTAAACTCATGACCTTAAGACCAATATTTCAAAAAATAAAGAGATACATTCAAACATAACTCAAAAGAGGCACACAATTCACCAAAAAAATCAATTGCATAGAACTAAGTTTCATACCACCTAAGAGAAATCTAATGATCTAAGTGACAACCAAGCCATGAATCATCTTAAACTAAAGCTCATCGACTAAAATACAGCTATATAACCCGAAATGGCCAATAATTCTCACTAAGGATCAAGAACACCTATAACTTAGTCCTAATACAATTCTAACTATCACACTACTCAATTACAAAGGTAATCAATCTAAGGCAAGTCTAAAATAGGAAAACCATAACATACCTCAACGTTGTATACCGCACATGAACAACTATTACAAGAACAAAAGTTGGGTGAAAATGGAGTCCAATTTGTAACTCAAATGGTACAAATACTAATCCTTGAAGGTTTGAAATTAAAGAATTTAAGTTCAAAATGAAATTGAACCACAAAATTAATGCTAGAATGGAATTGAAAAAGTAGAAAGGAAAGGAATTACCTTTGAAGCACTGGAAATGGAAAAGAAATTAGCAAACTAACCTAAGCCCGAGCTCTCTTCAAATGGATTTCTTTCTTGAAGAAGTGACAAAAAAAAGAAAATTAAATCCCCCAGCAATAACTGCAAAAGCGATTAAATGGTCGCTTAAGAGGACATCTTTAGCCGTCAAGCATCACAAATGCGACTCTCGCCTAAGAGGGTCCTACAGCAAAAGAGGCTTGCAAGACACAAAAGTGGTTGGCCAGTCGCTAAAGTGATACCTATCTCCCCTGATGCCTCTCTCTTTCGTGGTACCTAGATTGCTTAATCAGCTACCGCTAAAGCAACCATGGGCTGCTAAAGTGACAATACCAGTGACTTTTGTATCAGTAGTTTGGAGCACAGTGCTCTAACTTTTAATGGACCCTAGAAATTATTCAGGGTCCGAACAATGCAAAACCAAATGTGCTACCCAGTCGAAAATGACATTCTGAACACAACCAAGGAGGTCATCTCATCAAAATGTTAAAGTCAATACTTACAAACAAAAGTCAAGCAAAATGCTAAAATCTACAAAATGGCCTTGGAAGCCTCGGGAATTAAACCAAAGGTCATTCTAGATCAAACAGGATATTTTGGAACTAACCGCGCTAGTGGAATTTCATTTCGAGCATGTTTACCAAGAATGTTGACCAAAGTCAATCTTTTGCCAAAATAAAGCTAAAATACCTAATTGCACAAACATAAAATGATAGGCCCGAAACCAAAACCAACCATCAAACTAGACCAAAATGATTCTTTCGAAGCTGATAAAATTTATAGAATCTTCATTGCACATCAAAATCTCTAGATGTCGACTAAAGTCATCTGTTTCCAGCCTTAAGCCTTTAAAATAACCAAACCAACCCAAAACACTTCCTACTACCTCAAGAATTGTGCCATCCATCTCAACACAACATAAAACCTATAAAAACCT
Source organism: Solanum dulcamara (assembly GCF_947179165.1). Classification (NCBI taxonomy): domain Eukaryota; kingdom Viridiplantae; phylum Streptophyta; class Magnoliopsida; order Solanales; family Solanaceae; genus Solanum; species Solanum dulcamara. Next base: position 43,725,532 of record NC_077240.1, read on the forward strand.
ATAGAAAGGGCAATAAAGTAAAAGAATACAAAAAATACAAAAATGACCATGAGGGTCATTACAAGTTTTGTAGTAGCTTTATAAATGTGATTTCCAGTTTTTTTGAAGGATCTTTTATTTTGTATATATTTTGGTTTCTTGTGCCTTGAATCTTCTGTTATTTCTTTAAATTATTTATTCTTGTATAGTTTCTACCCTTAATCGTATTACTTATAGTTCCAAGATACAAGTTGTCTTACCTTCTGGTGGGTTATAGTAGTCACCATCATAACTCGAGAAGTCGTATCATGACAAGTTGGTATCAGAAACCCAAGTTCACCGGTCTCAATTTTATAGAGCTAATGTCTATCAAAGTCCTACGGATTTGTGCAGAGATGTTCCCAACTTATCTCTAGAAGGCTACAAGATATCGTTAGGAAGATCCCCTCTTTCGTATCATTTTTGTAAAGTGTTTGTCTGATTGGTTTCATGGAATCTCACTTATTTTGTTCTTTTATAGGATGGCTCACACATATGATATAATAGTCAGCATTCTTGATAAAATAAGAACAAGCCCCCACATTTAACCCCCCTTTCTTACCATTAGCAAGAACTTATTTCAGTTGTATATCATAAGGAATTCAAACAACTGCCTAGGGCCTATAGATAGAGCCCCAGCTAGGGGAAGAGGATGACCACAAGGTCATGCCAGGGTTGGAACACTAGTCCATGATAGATAGAGGACTTCAGAGTTAGTGGTGGAGCCTCAGACAACATATGTGCCTTCATAGCCCATGGTGCCGAGACCAGCGTAGTCACCACCCACTTTAGCTATAGTATCATACCTTAAAGCAGTCTTTACCCAACTATTAGAAGTATAAGGGGGTATGCAGTAGGACCTAGCTCTAGGTTTACTAGCACCACATGGTCAGCATGAAACAATGACACCTTAGGTTCAGCCGCAAGAAGAACCCGTTGTTGTCCAGCTAGTTACCCAAATCGAGGTTATTCCATTAGAGGAGCAGATGATGCTTGGGAAATTCTTGATATTTTCTCCTTCACTATTTTTTTCGATTAGTAGAAAGGATGCCCATAAGTTTCTGACTACTCATTTTAAGCAGCTATAATATTTGTGTCTTATAAACTCAAGAGGAGCCACCTTCACAGCTTATCAGTTCTAAAGGCCAACTAGGATATAGTGGCGCTTTCACTTAGAGACCAAACGAGTTGGGTTGCCTCCATTATCTTAGGATGAGTTCTTAGAGGCCTTTCTATCCAAGTTCATTTCGTAGAGCATTAGAGATAGACTCTGTGATCAATTCCCTAGGTTAAAGCAGGGCTAATGACTGTGTCTGAGTATGAGGCTTGGTTCCATGAGCTCTCCCACCATACTATGATGATATTACCGACTGATCAGGAGAGAATTTGATGCTTTGCTCATATATTTAGGTTTTTAGTTGATATTAGAGACCAAGCGTATGATTATGGCTGCCCTTTCTTGGAGTTTGTTGACTAGGCCCAAACTATAGAGTATCGCCATTGCTAGGCTGAATGGTACAATGATAAAAAGGCTAAAAACTAGGGAGGTTATAGTGGGTACCAGTATAGGGGTAGCAACTCTTATGATAATACTCGCTAATAATTTGAGTAGGGTCAGTCTAGTCGTCCTATTCAAGAGTTAGTTCATCATTCAGAGGGTGAGTAGTACAGGCAAGGTGGTGCTAGTACAACCCAAGTCAGGGTTTAGGTAGTTCACAACTAGTTACTTTAGGTCATGAGGTTCGTCCTTATAATGCTAGCAGACCTCACAGCATTTTTATAATTATGGGAAGTTTGATCATAGGTCTAGAGAGTTCTCGTTGCATAGGAATTCTACACCAGCCTACATGTCATATGGCCAGCTCCAACAACAACACCTTTTGCTAGATGTAGAGGCCAAGGTCCACCATTATGATGGTTATTTGGATGTATGTGGTGGTCCTTGGGGAGGCAGGTCTGGTGGCAGGGTTGATGCACAAGGAAGAGAGAATAGTGCCACTTCTATGTAACACTAGTAAGGGCAGAGGCTAATGCATTGAATGATATTATCTCATGTATGATTTTTTATACCATAAATCCATCTTGGATTTATATGATTCGGGTTCTACATTATCATATGTATCTCTATATTTTGTTTCCTAGTTGAATGTTTTCTCAGAGCCCTATCAGTGTTAGTACGTGTTTCAACCCCTATGGATGCTACTTTAGTTGTGGATCGGGTGTATAGATTTTTCTTAGTGACTATGCAGGTGCGACACTTGGGTTGACCTAGTTGATTTCTCTATGTTAGATTTTGATATTATTTTAGGCATGGACTGGCAATTCCCTCATAGTGTGGTCTTAGATTTCTAGGATAAGACCATTATATTAGTCATGCTTGATGTTTCTTCGATTATGTGGCAGGACTCTGTTAGTCTCCCACAGATAAGGGGGATATCTTATCTTCGTGTGCAGAGATTTATGGCTAGCTACAACTTAGCCTACTTGGCTTATGTTAGGGATATTAGTATGGAGCGCCCTACTATTGATCCAGTTCCTATAGTGTGGAAGTTCACGGATGTGTTTCCACAGACCTATCTGGCCTTCCAAGCGTGTGATATTAACTTTTCCATTGACCTTGAGCTGGGTACTCATCCTATTTTTGTTCTTCCCTATCATGTGGCCCCATAGAGCTCAAAGAGCTTTGTGTTCAACTTTAGTATCTCTTGGCTAAGGTATTCATTTGGCCTAGTATATTTCCTTGGGTTCCCTAGTATTGTGGTGAGAAAGATGGACCGATCTATACGGATGTGTATTGACTACAGACAAACAAGTAAGGTAACAATGAAGAACCATTATTATATTCCTCATATTGTTGACTTGTTTGACTAGATTCATAGTTTTACAGAGTTTTCTAAATTGATTTATGGTTCGACTACCTTTTTGTTCTTTTTTAATATTATTTTAATGAGCCTTGAGTGGTTTAGGGGCTTAGAAACACCCCTAGGCCTTAGCATAAATATAAAGTAGAAAAAGTACAAAGGAGGGGGACATAAACCTTACCTCCGAGTCTATGTGGTTCATAATTAGACTAACCAACTAAGGTCGATCGACTCATCCCCAATACTGTCAAAATGTAATCCTAGATACTAAGAACCTATAAGAGCAGACTTCTCTCAATACAAATATCTAGGAAAACTTTAAATGATGGAGACTCTCCCCTTATAATCCAAAATAAGAAGAAAATTTGAAACCTATGTCCTACAACGGAGCTTTAACTGAACATAAGAAATAGCTAAATTGAATAGGAAAGAGTAGACAAAATTAGACATAGAGACTTCTAGATAAAATTCAAAATACAACAAGTCAAGGTGGTTGTTTGATCCTTTTTTTCTTTTCTCTTCTAGAACTTGCCATCCCTAGCTTGTCCAACTTGAAGTAGACCTTGATTTCTTGTGGAGGTTGATGAATATTGTAGAAGTGTTGTATGTGCTACAGCATATGGTTTTACTTAGACAATGTGTTTGCAGTGAAATTTTCTTCTCAGAAGACATGTGTGCACTGGAACATGGACCACAAGCTGCAGCTCTGTAGTGCACCTGTGAATACTCCATGATGGTAACTCCACCCTCTTGTGAATATGTTTGCATTGGAAGAACTCCAGGAATTGGATCATTTGTTGTAGCTCTAGAGTATACAAGCACAAAATTGGAAAAAGAGAGGAACCTACACTACTCTTATTCAAGTTGAAAAAATAATAAATAAGGTATTCTATGTTCCAAGAACTGTGGGAGCATGCAAAGGAGGTGGTGGACTTCATGTGTACCCTAACAAAAAACCAAAATTATAATTTGCTAGACAGATCCCTCAAGGGGTAGTTTGATCCTTTTTCTCTTCTTTCTCCTGAAATTAGCCATTCCAGCTTTGTCCATTTTGAAGTACCCCTTGAAATCTTTTGGAAGTTGGTGATAGTTGTAGTAATGTTGTGTGTGATCAACAATGTGGCTTTTCTTTGAAAGAGTGTCTACAGGGAAATTAGCTTCCTTAAAGACATGTCTGCATTCAAAGACTTCCAGCAACTTATCCAATTCCTGCAGTTCAATGATGTAGGTATGGATGCTCTATGGAAGCTTGATGTCATGTTAAAGCCACTTGACCAGCAATTCAGAGTCAACTTCAAGGAGTACCCTTCTGCAACCATATTGTAAGCACGACAGAATGCCAAAATTTGTTGCTTGCACTTCAGCTTGGTTATTAGAACTAAAGCCTAAGGGAGTGGCTAATGCATAAATCAGCACACCCTTATGATCCCTCAAAATTCTCCCTGCCCCTATCTTCCCTGGATTATCAATTGCACTACCATCTGTGTTAAGTTTGACCAAGGTGGGAGGGGGCTTGGCCCATCATACTTAGATTACTCTCATCTCATGTCTTCTATTTTCAATAATGGTAACCAATTCATTCCAATTACCTGGCTAACCCACATAAGGTTACACAGTGGAGATCAACATATATAAGCCTTTGATAGTGGAGAAGATTACTTTGGTAGTATTGAAACTTTGCCCCTATATTTACTAGCACATCTATTCTTCCACACATTCTAATATATGGAGATGGGAGTAGCTTGAAGGATAAGTTGATGAGCAGAGTTATTAGTCTTAAAGGTCCACCATTTCATCAAAATGTTTCTCAAAGGACTGTAAACATGCAGGATCCCCAACCAGCTGGAGAAGTGCTTCCAAATGTCCTTAACAAATCTTCTTGATGAAAAAATATGGTCTACATTATCTAATACCAGTTTTGAAACAATAAGAACAGGCTACTGGTGGTACCCCAAAAGTAGTAATTTTTCCATTGGTAGGAAGTTTGTATCTCAGGACCCTCTAAAGCAAGAATGAAGCCTTGAAAGAGATATTATGATGAAGTCAAAGTATCAGTCAAAGTCTTGGTCTTTTTCTTCCTCACATGTTCCTAAGAAGATTTGCAGGTGAAGTTTCGATATGACTACATCTTCTAGTGAGCCTAATCAAGAGTACCTTGCTGGAACCTGATTTTAGTGTCGAGAATTGCCTGGATCAAGTGCTGGGGAGCTTGTTATCTGAATTTCTCTTCATTCCATCTTCCATTCCTCAGAAACATGGAGACAGTAGAGTTTTTGAGCCTTATAATATATTTATTGTGATTGGCTAAAGGACAAACTCCCAACCAGTCATCCCACCAAAACCTGCAGCTCCTAGAGTACAAAGTCCACTGTATATAAGGCTCTATATCACCCTTATTCTTCATCATGTTCTTCCATATGAGAGATTGGCCTGTGTTCCACTTTTTTATGATAGAGTGGGCTCTTTGGCAATATTTAGCTATTTAGCTTTAAGGAAATCTCCCCATAAAGTTCTCTTAGACCTGAATATCTACCAGTGCTTGTATTTTAGGGCTAAGCAAACATCTTCCAATTTTTTGACACCAATACCTCCTTTCTCATATGATAAGCTAAGAGTTTCCCATGAGGCCTAGTGGTACTTCCTTTTCTCCTTATCTCAAACCTAGAAAAAATTAGCAATAAGGCATTTGATCTGCTTTAAAGTAGTCCTGGTAGGGGTTATAGCAGACAATAAATATATAGGGAGTGATTGAAGCACTGATTTAACTAAAGTGGCTCTACCCTCATAATTCAGCATCCTTGTATGCCACCTTTGGATTTTAGTAATCACTTTTGCAACCATACTAGTAAAATAGATTATCCTTTGCCTTTCTATGTACAATAGACATCCCAAGTAAGTAATAGGACCATATGTACATTTGTAACCTGTGATAGAAACCACTCTGTCAATTATATCAGTAGGGGTGTGAGAAGGGATCAAAAATTGGTTCTTGTACTTATTAATAAGTTGCTCAGAAGTATCCTCATACACCTGCAATGTCTTCATGATCAGTTTAAGGGAGAACTTGGAAGTTGAGGTGAAAATGATAATATCATCTACAATACTCAAGTAGTTAATTTAAGGGCCCTCTTTTTCCATTTGAAAACTAGTGCAAAGGTTATGATGATGAAGGTTTTTTAGCATTCTGGACAACACTTCATCACCAAGAATAAAGAGAGCAGGGGAAAGGGGATCTCCTTGTTTGAGGCTTCTTGTTGAATGGAAAAAATCATGCTTTCTACCTTTGAGAAGACTGAGTACCAATTGTTGGACATTGTTCTCCATACCATGTCAATAAATATTTCTCCAAAACCCATCTTTTTCCTAACAAGACAAATAAAGGACCAAGAGACCCTGTCATATTCCTTAGTCATGTCAAGCTTACTAACAACATTATCACCATTTTAGGCTTCTTTATGTTATGGATGATTTCTTGAGCCAACATGATGTTCTCAGATATGCTCCTTCCTTGTACAAATCCAGATTGATTATCTGAGATAAGATAAGAGAGAATAGGAGCCAATCTGAAGCTGAGGAGTTTGGAGATAATTTTGCTGGTAAAGTTGCTGAGAAAAATAGGTATAAAGTCAGCTAGCTTTTAGGATGGTCTACTTTTGGGAGTAGAACAAACATGCATGGGAGATGTATTTAGAAATTTCATGGACATTAAAGAAGTACTGAATCAACTCCAACAAATCCTCACTGATAATGTCCCAGCAAGCCTGGAAGAACTTGCCACTCATCCTATTAGGACCTGCAGTTGACGTAGCACTTATAGAGAAAACAACTATTTTCAACTCCTCCTTTGTAGGTAGCTCTTGCATCAATTGATTTTGTTGGTCATTGACCAATCTAGGAATGTAGTTAAATATATCTCCATTGATCTTCTTGCTATCCACAGTAAATATCTTTTCAAAATAATGACAAACAGCCTTAGCAATATCTGCATCACCTTAAATAACATTACCCTAGTCATCATCAATTTTGTGAATGTACAACCTTCTTCTTCTCCCTCTAATGATAGCATGGAAGTACTTTGAGTTAGCATCCCCTTCCTTAAACCATTGAAGCTATGTTTTTTGTTTAAGGATAGACTACTCCACTTTCACAAACATGATATTTTCAACATTGATCTGGTTTAGCTTGGTTCTATTATCTTTTATGTTATCACTGATAATTTCATTCTCATCATCTCTGACTTTTGCCTCAAACTCAGTGATGGAAGCAAAAATATCCCCATACTCTTGTCTTGACCAATTACTTAGAGTGCTCGACACTCTTTTCATTTTCTCCTAAAATCTTCTCATAGGATTTCCTGTAGTATGTCTCCCCCAACATGTTTTCAAAGCATCAAATAAGCTATCATTGTCAGTCCAGTAGTGTAGGAACTTAAAATATTTAATGGCATTACTCTGTCTCTCTGCGCACGAACAATGGGCAATGGTCTGATCCAGTGGAAGCTAGATGAGTTATAGTTGTCATAGACATCATTTCTAACCACTTGTCATTGACCATAGCTCTATCAAGTCTTTTCCAAATCCTGCATCATTATCCCTGTTGTTACACCAAGTATACTTTACACCATGAAATCCCAAGTCTATGAGTCCACGAGCTTCAATAAAACTTATGAATTCAAAACTTTTATTCATATTATAAGGTTAGCCTCACATCTTTTCTTCAATGTCAATGATTACATTAAAGTCCCCTATGGTACACCATAGTAGTTTTCACAACTAGAGTACTGCAAAAGTTTCTCCCAAAGATCACTTCTCGGGTGATCCTTACATTTGGCATAAACACAGGTTGTGAGGTACGTGATAGGACATGCAACATGATTTATATCATAAGTAATTTGTTGTTCATATTGTCTTACAATAGAGCAATCCACTTCTTGATTCCAAAAAAAACAAATTTTATTATTAGAGTTATGAATGGCACTGTCCATTTTAAGCCGAAGCCTGTAAAAGTTGAGATGAGATTGGTTTGAAAATGGTTCAAGAATTGCCAACATGGAAATATTATGATAATCCTTAAGTTTTTTAAGTCTCTCCAATTCACCTTGAGTATCAATAATCCTTACATTCCAACAAATTGTACTATTCATCAAAACTTAAGGGAATTTGACCTTATATTGGTGTTACTTTTGCAAATAGCAGTGTCAGAGGTTGTGATGGTATTATATTTCTTCTTTTTCTTATATTCCTGTTGACCCTTAGGTGATAGATCATTCTTCTTAGATACTTGTTGTACTTCCTCCTGTATGGTTGTATCTATGGTGGAACCAAATGCCTTCAAGCGATGGGCACTGGTTTCTTCTTCCTCATCATGATTTTGTTCCCTCTAATGAGGATCCTCTTCATCTTTAGAATTAGCAACCCTGTATTCATCATCCAAATCACCTGATATAGCTCTCTTTCTAAGTAGGCACTCCTTAGTAGGATTGGTTTGAATTTGTAAAGGAGGTACATAGATCCTTGCTTGTTCTTCAACCAGAACATAGTTCAGTCTTTGCTATGTGTTGTCAGATAGTTTTTTGGCATCCATAGCTTGCCATTACTTTAATGCATCTCACTTTTTCTTACTCAATGCAATAATATTTTTGTTATTCAAAATCTGAGGACTTGCACCCTGAATTTGTTGACTGATTATAAGAGTTCTCACAGCAGTCTCATTATCCTAAAACTTTTCTTTAGAACCCTGGTGGTCAGATTGTTACACCTGTATGTTGGAGTTTTTGGAATCATGTGTAGTGGTAGCAGGGGATATAGAGTCTTTTCTAGGGTCAGTCAAGAGAACTTCCCTCCCCCTAGTATCCCCTTCATGTAGGTTAGTAGGTTTCTCATGTATTCCCCCATCCATACCTCCAACAACTATTTCAGCAACAACATTTAACACATTAAAGTTATTAGGGGAGCCATTGGGATGTGGGAGCATTGAGTAAATACCTGAGCTTTTTCCTTTTGTATTATTGCAATCTATATTATCCAAAGGAGTATTTGGATCAGTTTTGACATCCATATTATTACCTTATTGCATGTATGCAGGTCTACTAGTTTTAATCACATGAACAACCTGTTGCATAAGATTATGGGGACTGGGGTCTGAATTTCTATTAGGAGGAGTGGTTGAATCTGGGCTCCAGAGTCAACATTACATGTTGGGCTATTACAATCATTAGAGTTAGATTTAGGATTTATACCTGTATGCTACATATTTCTTTCTTGTTGGTTATTTCTGGAACTGTGTTGGGAAAGTTTAGACTTTTCCCCATGTGAAATCATGCCTTGTGTTCTATGCTGTTGTGTTTTCTACTGATGAAGCTGTCCATCCTTCTTACCTTTCCTCTTTTGAGTTTGCCACCCCTCTTGTTCTTGGTCTTTTTCCTCTTCCTCAGTCATGTTTTTGGCTTGTTGTTCCTTAGGTTGGTTGTTCTCTTGAGCTTGCATATCTCTATTTTTACCTGTAACTGATTTGTTTTTGCTCTTTTTAGCTTCTTTTTGTGCTTTTCTCCTCTTGTTCTTATCTCTTCTTCTTACAGTACAAGTATTAGTGATGTACCCCTGATGTTTGCAGTATTGACAATACTCAGGTACTCCTTCATATTGCACTGGCTGCCACTTGCCCTCATCATTCTCATCTTCATCAAACCCCATCCACACATGTAGGGTTCTTTTCTTGGTAATATCAATTAGAACCTTCACTTTGGCTAAGCTACCCCTTGTTTTCTTGTATGTAGCCAAATCCAAAAATAAAACCTTATAAATAAGAGATAGTAATAGAGTTAACACTTCAAAATAATAATAGTTCCAAGGTAATTCGGTAAGATAGCCCATATAGGAACCAAATGAGTCTCCACTTCTGGTTTAAAAGTGGGGGTCCAGATTTGAAGCCTCATTAGTTGACCTTGTATATACATCTTCCATTTTGACCATACTATTGAATGGTCATATTAATTATCAAGATCAATATACAGGTGTATAGATTTGAAATGTATGATTTTAACTCCTCCTCTGAGTTCAGTTTGAAGGATGAACTCCTTCTTAATAACCTCCATTTTTGGAATAGTGTTGGTAAATTTCCCAATAAGAGTATATTTGCATCTAGCAGCTAGTGTAACCATGAAGTCCTCTCTATTGAATACCACAGCAGGTAGACCTAGATTAGTAGTGATCTTAAGGGATACTTATATGAATAGGGATATTTTCTTTAGCCTCTTGAGCTCTTAATCTAGTCACCAAAGCATGAGGCACCAAAGGATTTGGAGGATTGAGTATAGTTGGATTTGGAGCTCTAGTTTTGTTTGGATTTTTGGGCATGAGCTGTTTCTATTATCCTCAGAGGTAGTTGGATTATTGGGATTGAAAACCTCAAAATTACTAGACACTCTCATAGGATTGTTATTAGGAATATAAGTCTTTTGGGCTGGTTATTGGTTCACATTAGGACCTTTATATAAATATACAGGTTATTGGTTTAATTTGTTGGTTTTTTTACATTTGCATGAGATTGGTTGTTCCTTTGCTCATTTTGATTAACAAATAATACAACATGATCACTAGTAGAATTCCATTCCTTAATATTGTTGATCACATCTAACTGCATATCATTGGTTCTAGTAGAGAAGGCATTAGGAACATTTTTTTTGTAGCACTTTAGAAGATAAATTCACAGTATTTTGTTCAACTATCTTAGCATGCATTTGTATATCATTGTTATCATAATTAATACAATCTACTAGAGAATGCTTGGTTAAGTTAGCAGACATACCTTGGGGTTTCTTTAAAGACTTATTATTATATTGCTGCTCAGTGCTATGCCCATTTGTAATTCCTTTTGGTCCATGATCATACTCTTCACTATAATCAAATATGTTTATTCCATCCCTTTGCGGGTGTAATTGATCCTGGGAATTCAAATCATCAAAAATTGGTTCTTCAGAACAGTGTTCTCCACAGCTGTGCAGCCTGCAGAGTTCAAATTGATATTCTAACAATAAGAAGCTAATTCGAGGTGGCGCTTTGTGCCTAGGGGACGCATAATATCTTGAGGAACAATTTGGCATTGGTTTTGGTCAATTTGTATCTTTAGAGCTCAGGCGTCGCCATCGATTTCTTTGGTGGAAATTGTTCTCACAGGTGCATCTTGACATGGTGAATAAACCCTAGTGGTTGTATTTGTTCAAATATACCCAGAACCTCTTCAAATTTGATAGCACTACTCCGGCAACTCTAAGGCGATTCTCTTAGGGGTTGCCTGGTCCTTGCTCTGAATTGGTGTGGTGGATTCCTAGGATTTTTGGGCTATATGTAATCCATGTGATAAGGATTCATCTCCTCCATTCTTTTTACCCAAATCAATCCCCAATTTTATAGAGAAATAATTCTTTGTGCATGTCTCAGCTCCTCGATGGTAACATGAACAGTGCTTGCTTCAGTTTTTAAAGATTTGAGGAATTTTAGAGGTGCAGTTTAGGTGTTTGAGAAGTTTGAGTTATAATAATAAATTCTTGCCTGGTTTATTATACTTGACTCACTCCATCTTAACTTGAAATTGCTACTACGTTGTCAATAATTTTTTGTAGATTTAAAGTATTATTAGTTGGATTAGAGGTTGATGTTTCTTGACCTATGTTCATATTATGGTCCGGTTGTATGGGTATCTCTACCGGTGGTGGTGAAGCCATTTCGACAGACATCAGAGAGAGTTACCATTGGGAAGATGATGAACAGTACCTAAAAGAGAGCTTTTTGAAAGTCGATTTGTGGCCTTAGGTTCAGATACCTTCAGCTGAGGATTGGTGGTGGAAATCCTTAAGACTGCATTAAGGACTCAAAAACAACTATGAATTCATAGAGATGTCTTTTGGATTGACCAATGCCCCAACAAAATTCATGGACTTGATGATGCGTGTATCCAGGCCTTATTTTGTCTCATTTGTCATTATATTCATCGACGACACATTGGTATACTCAAGGAGTAGGGAGGAGCACGAGCAATATTTGAGGACTCGGCTGCAAACTTTGAGATATTAGTGGCTTTATGCCAAATTTTCAAAGTGCAAGTTTTTTCTTGAGGTTGTAGCATTACTGGGAACATGGTATCCAAGTTTGGCATTATAATGGATTCGACAAAGATGGAGACTATTTGTGATTAATCCAGGCCCACCTCACTGATTGAGATTTGTAGCTTCATCAGATTAGTGAGTTATTAGAGACAAACCGTAGAGGGTTCTCCACTATTGCAGCACCTTTGACTCGGTTGACTCTCCAAGATGTCCCTTTTGAGTGGTCGGGGGAATGTGAGATGAGCTTTCAAAAGCTTAAGGAGTTGGTTACTACCACTCTCATTTTGACCTTTGATGCAGCAGGGCTAAGATTTTACATACTTTTCAAGAAAGATGAAGGTTCATGAGTGCAACTACCCCACCCATATTTTGGAGTAGGTGGCGGTAGTTTTTGTGCTTAATATTTTGTGGCACTACTTAGAGTTTCCTACTTCACCTGCATGCTTGCATAGTCTCGCAACAATGCAAAAATCTCACTTCTGATGTCATATTGACAAAAAATTTAATGAGTTAAAAATTAACATTAATAGACCTTCAATTTGATAGTAAGTGGGACCTCTAACTAATTATATATTGGTAGAAAAACTCTTTGATATCTGACCCAAATTTTAGAGAATTTATGAATGTAATTCTTGATAATTTTTCCAGACTTTTGTCATAACTGCTTGATTCAAAACATAGCATACAACAATTATGAAATTGGAATACCTCCTAGCACATACTTCTTAATATATAAAGAACTCTTAGTCTTATCAAAAGTAAGGGCTTATTTAAACATTTTCAATGGTTGGGTTGTTATATCCTCTCTTCCTTAGGAACATTTGTACATAAATAAAAGACTGACTGTACTAAAATTTTGGTAGAGTTTGATCGGTAAATGGAACCACCCAAAAATCTTAAAAGCAAATATTTTTACCCTAGATGCGTCAAAGGGAGATACAATATTCTATCAAGTTGACCCCAAAGAACAAACATTTAAACAAGGTATATCAAATAGTCAAAATCTAAATTCAAAAGGGCCACTCTATCTCTTTTTGTGAACTCTGAAACTCAACTCAATCCAACCTATGTATTGACAAAGGCAATAAAATTAATTCCCATAACACAAGTCAAGAAGGAATTGCCTTAATTATCATAGTACACGATTCACTCTCAAATCTTTATTGATCAGATATGGATAATCTTGAGGGTGATGCATCTACTTAAACTCAGTGAATTGAACTTTATTCTTATCAACTCAAGGATGTTGTAAATGTATAATGTGATCAGTGAGGTCAAGGTCGTGGTGAGAACATCGCTCCAGAAGTCTGGGGTAGCTTTGTGGAAGCATTCTTGAACAATTTCTTTCTCTAGGAGCTCAGATAGGCTAAGGTAGAAGAGTTTATAAATTAGAAAGAGGGTTCTATGAGCATGAAAGAGTATGGTCTTAAGTTCACCCAACTATATCTCCATGCTCTAGAGATGCTACCAAATATAAGAGCTAGAATTAGGAAGTTTGTGTCTGGTGTGGGAAAGCATGTGAAGAAAGAATGTAATATTGCACTACTGGTGAGTGATATGGAAATCTTCAAACTCATGGTTTATGCTCGAAAGGTTGAGAAGGATAAAAAAAAGATAGAGAGAAACATCAGAGTAAGAGGGCAAGGTCATGAGCCCAACGAGTAGAGAAAAAAAATAGAAATAAGTTGTTCTTGCATAAGTCATCTGGACCTGCACCATCAACAACTAGTTCACCTGTATTTAGAAAGAGGAATGATCTGAGGTTTTAGAACAGCCAAAATTTTAGAGCTTAGAGTTCTTAGATGTAGGGTAGTGTGACTTAAGGAGCTATTCCATACCCATCTTGTGGAAAGTGCAGTAGGCCCCATCAGGAGGGAGTGTCTTGATAGCACAATTGGATGATTTATGTATGGATAGTTAAGAAACTTTTGAGAGATTGTCCATTTATGAGATAGAGTAATGGGAGAAACAGATCAGCAACTCCGGTAGGAAGGGTTCTCCAGAAAGGCACTACATTAGGAACAAGCGAAGGTCAAAACTGTTTCTATGTTATGTACATCTATCAGAATCAAAATAAAAATCTTCAAACGTCCTTACTAGCATATTAAAAGTGTTATCCTAAAATGGTCATGTTCTATTTGATTCATATGCTAACTTCTCTTTTTCTGACTTCTTATATAGTTGTAAAGTTTAGCATGTCCCGAGCAACTTCTAGAGCCTTTTAGTATTTTTACTTCTGTTGGTGAGTCTATATTGGCTAAAACAGTCTATAGAAATTGCAATATTTCTATCTATCATAATAACACCATGACTGATCTAGTTGAGTTAAATATGGTTGATTTTGATATCATTCTAGGCATGGACTGATTATATTTTTACTATGACTCAGTCAATTATAAAACAAAAGTAGTGAAGTTTCAATTTCTAGATGAGTCAGTCTTTGTGTGGAAAGGTAGTACAGTGATTCCTAAGTGCAATTTCATTTCATACCTTAAGGCTAGAAAATTAGTTTTTAGGGATTGTATATATCACTTAGTAGGAGTTAGATACTCTAGTGCTGAAATTCCATCACTAAAGACATTTTTATTCCTGAATGAGTTTTGAAAAGTCATTCTCGATGATCTTCCAGGAGACCCGCCCAAAAGGGAAATAGAATTTGGAAGAGATTTCCTTCCTCATACTCAACCCATCTTTATTCTTCCATATAAAATGGCTCCATCTGAGTTAAAAGAATTAAAAAAGCAGTTAGAAGATCTCCTTGATAGGGGGTCCATCAATTCAGCTGTCTCAATTTGGGATGCTCCATTCCTTTTCGTGCAAAAGAAAGATAGTTTCCTTAAAATATGTATCGATTATTCCTAGTTGAACAAAGTCACTATAAAGAATAAATATTCCCTTCCTAGAGTCAATGACTTGTTCGGCCAATTCCAACTTGCCACTTGTTTATCTAAGATAGACCTCAGGTCCAACTATCATTAGTTGAAAGTTTGAGAAACTGATATCCCTAAAACAAATTTTAGAACCCATTAGGTCCACTTTGAATTTCTCGTCATGTCCTTCGATTTTACTAACACTCCTATAACATTTATAGATCTCATGAATAGAGAGTTTAAACTGTATTTGGATATGTTCGTAATTGTATTCATTGACTATATTTTTATCTACTCCAAAAGTGAGGACGATCATGCTAGTCACCTTAAAATAGTTCTTTAGACTTTTAATGATCATGAGTTATTTTCCAAGTTTTCAAAGTGTGAATTTTTGTTAAAGTCTATATCATTTCTAGGCCACATAGTGTCCAATGAAGATATCCATGTTTACTCTCAAAAAATAGATGCAATAAAAAATTGACCCAAACCCACAACCCAAACTGATATTAGGAGTTCATTGGGTCTGGATGGATATTATACAAAGTGCATAGCACTACAAGAAATTAAAATTTTAACAATCAATTCCTTAAGAAAAGAAATACATCTAGTCAATATATGTGTACTTAAAGCATCTCAACTTTTTTTTTCATTAAATAAAATCTTAAGGCAGCGAATAGAGATAGGATAATATTTGTTGTTATATCCTGTCATTAAAACAATATTTTTTCTAAAGAAACAAAAGAAGAATTACAAGCAATATTATTTCTATTTTTATAGAAAAATTCTCAACAAATATTCCCACTAAAACTATTTCCTCTGTAACTTTCCACCCATAAATTCTAGCTAGTTCTCTAGATGTCCTCGATATATATAAGACTTTAACGATAAGCCCTAAGAACCTTGAGCTTTTCACCGACTATGCTCATGCCAATATCAAACTCAACTACTTCACTAGTATCATCTTCTTCTTTTTTGATCTAATTAGTTTATTCATTTTTTTGTTGATTGGAAAGGAACGACATTGATTATGTTATTTTATTCTGTTATTGCAGTCCGTGATTTATAGATTGTGTAAGTAGTTTTGGTGTGGATTTCTGCTTTTTGCATATTTGTTTCGGTGCTTGATTAAGAATGTGTAATAACCCTCATGATTATTTTTGTGTTTTTACATACTTTTGCTATTTTTGTCCTCCCTGTACCTTCTATGTAGCATTTTTGATTTGGTGGGATAGATGGAATGTTTCCCAAGGAGGTCAGGAGAGTTTTGAGTGAGTTTGGCCCTTTTAGAGGCCTAAGGCTGGAACGAGTTGACTTTAGTCAACATTCGGGGATTCTGATGTCGGATCAAGATTCCGTCAGTTTCATTAGCTTCAAAAGGATAATTTTGGTCTAGTGTGTTTATCGATTTGGGATACAGGGCTATCATTTTGAGCTTGTGCGATTCAGTGTTTTAGTTTTAAAGTTGTTTCCAAAGTTTGACTTCGCCAAATTTTGAGAGCAATTAATGGAAAAATTTGATGATACTTGTTGGAGGATGGTAGAATCTCAAGTGGGTCCATTCCATGATCATTGAATCTTCCATTTCTCTAGGTAATTTCCGTTAATTTCTCCCAAAATTTAGTTTTTGACCCTTTTTTATTCTTCTAATTTTGGGACTGATTTGGGATGATTTTTGAGTGGATTGTGCCTAATTTTGGAGCATAAATTCCTTGAATTGAAATCTTGTGATGGAGCCTTTTTTATAATTTTTTGTGTGGGTCCCGTGATCTAATTTTAGCTCATTTTCGATTCCGAATTTATAAATTATAATATGAGTATCAATTAGTTTGTTCTGATGTTCTCTCTGCTAATTTTATAGCTTGGCACCTTTCGGAGGCTCTACAAAAAGCAAAAGCTCTAGAATAGAGGTTAAGGTAAGGTTTCAGTCATGAGGTAGGTTACTTGGTTCGAATTGTTTATGAATATATTTGAGAGTTGTTTGATCATTAGGAAGGATTATAGTTAATGACTTTAGGATGTCATGATCTTTAGTATTAAGATGGCCATATTTGGGAAATTTGGTTAGTATTTAGTCGTATAGCCTTAGTTTAGGTTGATTTCTGGATTTTTTGACAAATTCAGCTCCTTAGTATGCTTTAAGGTGAAATGAAACCTAGTCTTTACGCAATTTGAATGTTTGAGTTGATTGGTTGCCTTGTCACTTTTATCTTTCGTTTATTGCCTTATTTTATACTTGTTGGGCCTGAGGCCTTAGACTTGCACTAGATAGAGTTCTATCTTAGTACCGCTACTCTATGACTAGTATTTTCCTATTTTTCGTATGATGTATTTTGGTGTGGATTTTTGGTTTTCCAATAGGTTGTATTTATGTGAAGTACTTGTGTTTAGTAACATGACTCAGTTTGGTAAAGAGAATGGGTCTTGGGCTTAAGTCCCCGTTCACATTGTTCTGACATATACATAAATTCTATTTATTGGGCGTTGTGAGGGTAAAACCCGTTTGAGCATTATTGAAGGAACTAATTTCTGAAGGGATATATATATATATATATATATATATATACTATTTCCGAGGTATAACTTAAAAATGAAATTTATTCGGTTAAGCTGTGGAAATTCTTGAAATAACTATTTTCAAGGGTTATACCTAAAAATGGAATTTATTTGGTTAAACTGGGGAAATTCTTGAAATGTGCATGACTTGCATGGAACGAGAAGTACTTAGTTTCTTGGCTACATATTGTACTTTTGGTTATTATTGGTAAGTCTGAGGTACAATTTTGGGTGGCACAATGACTTAGGTTTGGGCTACATCTTACTATTTTACTTGTTGATAAGTCCTAGGCGTCATTCCGGGCGGCCCATGGACACATATTAGGGTTACACATTTACTGTTGATGAGTCTGACGTTTCGTTCCAACCCGCTCGGGGACTCCTCAAATTTTTACTTTTCAACATTTGGCCACTACATTATATGATCTTGTTTGTTTATGTGATTATGGTTTTCTACATACTTGGGTGTTCTCTTAGTGATATTTGTGTGAGTTATCTATCTATCTATCTATCTATATATATATATATATATATATATATATATATATAATCCTTTTAAGTTCGATCGGCCTATAATGCCTACTGGGTACCCTATGTTTTATTGCTCATGTTGCACTTGCACATCTTTTCCTTATGTAGCTCCCAGTATGAGCAACCCTCCGTAAGCATTAGACCTCCCATAGCTATCAAAGACTTTGATAACAGTGAGCTCTCAGCCTTCAGAAAGAAGATGATTTCCTTTTTTTTCTTGACTTGTATATTTTATTTTTTGACGAGTCAGACCTCTTATATATATAAATTTCAGTACTTAGTAGCTTCTGTACAGGTGACATAGGGTTCAGGGATTTGGTCTGTGTCAATTTGTCCTTTTAGTCACTTTCGGGCGCTATTTTATATATTTTGTATCGTATTACTGATTTATGATACAACCCATGTTTAGTATTATTTATTCCAGTCATCCGCTTTATTTATTATCATATTCTATTATGATATTGTCTTCCATAAATTTTATCTGATGGGGTTTCTAGCCTTACCTACGTTTGGGGAGGGGGAGTAAAGGTAGGCACCATCATGACCTGACTGCTGGTCGTGACAGAGTCGTTTCAAAGATTTACATTCACCGATCTTATGTGTTACATCCCATACTTTGGTACCTTGGGACGCTTCTTAAGCTTCTTAAGTTTCTGGGAAGGCTCTTAAGTTTCTTAGAAGTCGTCATGTGAGTCGGGTAATCTATAACTCTATCAAATAATCCCAAGGAAAGGAGAAGGAGATACTCCATAAGAGAGAAGATTGGAAACAGGGTTATAAGAATCTAGAAGAAGTTGGAGGTTAAGTAGTGAGTCGTAGGACTCGACTTACTTTTGAAAGCTATTACTTGGGACATTTTACATACTAAGCTACTTGAGTACACGTAGAGCTTAAGTAGCAAGGAATACATAGGCTCTTGAAGTGAGAAGAGATTATGAGCTCACAAAAGAGAAATAAGAAAATGACGCGCCTACTCGAAGCAAGTAGGTGACGCACCTAGTTGAACAAGCAGGTGATGCACCTACTTAGGGTCAAGTAAGTGACACACCTACTTGAGGTGGACCCCCCACTGCCACATGGCAGCATATGGGAGGCTGCATGGCGTGAGATGGCACCCTAGGGGGATGCCACGTGTCACCTCCTAAGAAAGGGTATATATGTGTGTCAGTATGAGTAATCTCTCATTTCAGCATCTATTCCTTAGATAATTTTGTGAGAAAACTAGAGGAGCTAGAGAGACTAGCTACGGGTTCCCTCCAATTCAAGGTAAGGCCCCAATTTGCGCTCCGTAAATTAATTATTTAAGTTAATATACGGTGATATAGAGGTTTTTAAAAATGTAAAATCTCATTTTGGGGCATCAAGGAAGAGATACAAAAAGTCCGTTAATTTTCAGCATGTTAAGAGAACTTCCGAGACAAGGTTTAGGAAGTTTTAGCAAGGTATGACTTGGTTCTCTTCTCCCACGTTTTGGTAAGTGGTTGAAAATGTTATAAGGGTGTTAATAAGGTAAATTTAAGGTTTGTAGCAGCAACAAGCGGACAACAAACAGCCACGACATTTCAGCCGCACTAGAAGAACTTCCGAGGCAAGTTTTGGCAAGCTTTGGCCAATTTCGGGTAAGGTAAGGGTTTTCATTTCAATTTGGAGTTGATGGTGTGGTTATAGAGTGTATTACACTTCTTATATGTGGCTGGAAGAATAGAAATTTCACAAGGATGCTTGATGTTAGAAATAAACTAAACTAAGGTCGTTATAGTTAAACCGAAGTCGAGTAGTTTGTTGTAGTTGTTATGCTGTGCTTGCAGGTGGTTTGATTGTGTTTTGCAGGGCTATAAAGTGTTATAAAAGAGTTTTGGGGGATGGTTCTTGCATCTACATTACCCCTCATTTCGTACAATTAAAGGTTTTGCGAAATAAGGCCTAGAAACCCTATTTTGGTATCGCAATTTTCAGCAAGTGGTTTGGAGCTTAGAGCTTATGTTGTGTAATGTTGCCATGTTTTAGTTGTATATGAGCTGCAGGTTGTTGTTTTTGGTTGGTTGTAGTGATTAGGTATCTAATTGGAAATTCGGATAGGGTATGTTATAGGGGAGGTGCTGTCCGATTTTCGTTAACTCATTAACTAACTAAGGAACTAGTTGAGAAGGAGAGCGAGGAGATGAGTTCTATGAATACTCATATGTAACTTAAGATGTTGAAAAGTCGAGGGTTTTTTATGCTCGTAATTCTTTCATGTTAAATAGGTTCAAGAGACGATGAGGAGAACGTGTTAAGAGTAATCCGTAAGAGGTATGTAAAGCTAACGTTTCCTTCTTTTGGCATATTTTGGCATAAGTATGTGAGGCTTAGACTTTCTTTTGGCATGTATTCGGCATATGTGTATTAAGATTATTCAATCTCTTGGAATTTTTTGGGCACAAATATGTAAAGCTAATCTTTCTTGTTGACATGGTTTTTATGAAGCAAGTATATAACTTTTATATCATTCCAAGAAATTTCCTATTCGTAGAGCCGCTAGGATGGCCAACTTCTTGATTTTTCAAAAGATATTTTTTATGCTTTGATATGTTTATATGATTCCCAAAGATTCTATTTTGATATAACCCATAATAACTTTTAAAAGGTACTTGATATGACTCTTGTGTTAATTTTTGAATGATAACTCATTTTAAGTACCCCATCAAGTCTCAGATATGCTTTAAATTGCATCTAGTTTCTCATTACTCCACTCGTGGATGACTCAATGCTTCTTTCACTGAGCCCAGGCCAGGATTTGTTATCATGCATATTTCTCTACATTGTTCGCCGTGTCTTGACGTGAGAGGGCAGGTACGACCTGTACATAGGATTTGTGGAGTGATGATGTGCCATGTACGCATATGATCTGATCTGATCTGATATGACCATCTAATATGATATGATCTATTATGGAGATATTCCCTACTTTGGAGTTATGATGTGCTGAGGCGCCAGTGATAGGGCTGCGACCACGATTTGATCACCAAGTCCCATAATGGGGCTGGATATGGCATATGTTTTCTACATACATTATTTGTGGCTATGAAAAGCATTTTGGTATTTTGTATATTTTGCTGATTTTTGCACTTTCTGTTCTAGTAATGGCTTTACTTATTTCAGTCCATGCTATAATATTCAGTATATTTTCCGTACTGACCCCCTTTCTTCGGGGGGTTGCATTACATGCCCGCAGGTACAGACACTCAGTTTGCTGATCCGCTCGCCTAGGACATCCACCCTGTTGGTTGGCAGTGCTCCTTTGTCCAGAGCCCTAATAAGGGCGCAATGAACAATGCAGTGGAATTGTGCACGATTACTATTTCCGGCCTGGGAGCGATGAAAGAAGTGTTACAGTATACACGAGTAGAGTAGTGAGAAACAAAACACAGTTTAAATAATTACTGGAGACTCAATGAAGTCATCAAGTGAACCGTCACTTGGAATTATTTGAAGTACTTGCTAGGTGTCACAGAGGACTGTATGGAGCATCAGGAACCATAGACATGTGTCAAAATGTTGCCAAATAGTTTATAAGATCCAGACCTCTGTCCCCGTGGAGCCCTTAAGGATAGAGGCCTGTACCTCTAGTTACTATTTAACCTATTGAAGACTCGAAGATAGTAACTTACTACTTTAAAGTTTAACATTCAAAAGTGAGTAAGGGTCCTGAAGTCATATTCAGAACCTGGGAATGGAATTACCCCCAAAGCTCATATCATATCCTTCTTACATCTAAGACATGCCAAAAGAAAGAGAAAAGATAGGCTTTACATACCTATGTCAAAAACATGCCAAGAGAGAGAGCTTCACATACCTCTTATGAGTTACTCTTTATCCCGTTCATCTCGTCGTTCGTTAAACCTAAGTAACATAAAACCAATACGAGTATTAACAACCCTTGGCTTTCCAGCAACTTAGGCTACCCATAAGTATTCATAGAACTCAACCCTTCGCTCGCTTTCTCGACTAGTTCCTTAACAAGTTAAAGAGTTAACGAAAATCGGGCAGCATCTCCCCTATAATATGCCCTATCCGAATTCCAAATTACATACCTAATTACTACATACAACCAACAACAACAACATGCATCTTATCTACAAGTAAAACATGGCGACATTACACAATATAAATTTCAACCAACTTGCTGAAAATTACAATACCAAAATAGGTTTCTAGTCTTTATTTCATAAGACCTTTAATTATATGAAATAAGGGGTCGTGTGGATGAAACTAGCAGTACCCACACCCCTTTTAGAACACATTTAGTCCCTACAATGAATCCCCACACACCTGCAGCAGTACACCACAAACACAACACTTTACTTCGATGACAATTCAATTATAGCCATTCCAAATTAGTTTGTTTCGAACGTCAAGCATTTCTATGACATTTTTATATTTCCAGCCACATATAGGGAGTATAACACACTCCATAACAAAAGCATAAATTCCAAATTGAAAGGAGAAACATTACATCACCCGAAATTGGCCAAACTGCCAAATTGCAACTCGAAAACTTTTCAAACTTGCTAAAATCGCGTGGACTGCCTGTTATCCATTTAGGGCTGCTACAAGCCATGATTTTTCATTATTAACACCTTCATATCATGTAAAAACCCTTACCAAAACATGGGAGAATATAACCAAGCCATACCTTAACAAACGGCTTCCCAAACTTGCTGATAACTAACTTCGAAAACCCACTTAACGTGCTGAAAGTTGCGGACTGTTTATGCCACTTATCCTCTGCCCCAAATTGGAATTTCTTGATATAACACATCATTATACAACTTTTCTATACCTTAATTAATTAATTCTCGGAACGAAATTGGGCCTTACCTTTTCTATGGACCAAACCTGTAACCCTCTCTTTTTAGCTTTCTAAGTTTTTCTTCAACTTTTTCTTGTTTGTTCCAAGTGTAAATCTGAAAAAATGATTCCGTAGGCATCCTAAGACACATATATACACGTCCACATGTTTAAACAACACCGTAGGTAAGTAATTCACAGGGAGAAACTTGGAAACTTACCTTAATTTTCTCTTTAACCATGGCTGCCTCCTTTTGCTCTAACGTTTTCTCTCTTCTTTGGCTGCTGAAGTTTTGGATAAAAGACTTGTCTAAAGAGTCATAAAACATAAACATATGGGCTTCCTTGGAGGTGACACATGTCATCCCCCTAGGGTGATACGTGTCCAGCCGTGATTGGGCCACCATATCTATGCAACCAATTAGGGGCTTCCATGTATCCCTGGGTGGGGCCCACCCCTAAGTAGGTGGGTCACCTACTTGACCCCAAGAAGGTGGGTCACCTTCTTCCACGTGGCGCCTCCTCTTGCTGTCACGTGTCGTTTTCCTCACCTCTGCGCGGGTTCATAATCTCGTCTTATTTTAAGAACCCATGTAATCCGTGCAACGCAAACTTGGTATGTACTCCAATAGCTCACGTATATAAGACTTCTAACTTAGTAGCTTACGTAGGTAAATCAAGTCCTACGATTCATGTTTTGGCCTCCAACTCATTTCGGATTCTCACAACTCGATTTCCAACCTTCCCTCTCACGGGGTATCGCATTCTCCCTTCTTTAGAGTCATTTGATTGTGTCATAGCTTATCCGGCTCACATGATAATGTCTAAGGAACTTAAGACATTCCGAGTTTAAAATTATGGGGTGTAACAAATGGGGTTGGGGCTAGTTCGCGTCTGGTCTTAGATTAAAACACCAAACAAGACAATGCATTGTGATAGCAGACTTGGGCCTTGCGATCATGAAGGCCATTGAGCCAGTACCTCACGATGGCGACCATAAGCTTCGTGAATATGAAGGTCTAGGCGACAGGGCTTTGCAATTGCGACACCTATGCATCGCGAATGAGATGAGCAATGGTGCTACCCTAGTATAGAGAATATCAGAAATATCGTCGGCCGATCAGTAAGTGGTAAGAAAAGGGTCAACAACCTGCCCGACCGAATAATAAAGTAGTGATCACATCCCCGATGCCTCTTTATTTCCAGGAATCTATTTATCAAAGTGATTCAGGTGGTACAAATCCCACCAAAATCAATTTTTAAAGAGTAAAAGTGTGAAATTAGACTTTCTCAAAAATAAAAGTGAAAATCTAATGGTTGAACCGAGATCATACCGCAAAACACATGAAAATGAGTATTAAATGTAATGCATGCCATCACCAACATCCAAACAATAACAGTTAAACAACTAGATATGCATTATCAATACAACCGCTCTATAGAGCATAGAAAACTAATTGAAATCCAGTTGGTCCTCGACCAAGACCTCGGGCTCAATAATATACCAACCAACTCAACAATACATTATCGCACCTCAGGATACGAAGGAAATTATAAAGAATCCAATTGACGGAAGCGTACTTAAAGATCTTGATCTTTCTGGGAGTACTACTCAAGCACACACCAAATAAAAACAATGTCAATCCACGTCTATAACAAGCAACTCAGTGTACATAGCCTAGTCTTAGAAAGGGATCAATAGAACTCATCCTAAG
This sequence comes from Solanum dulcamara, assembly GCF_947179165.1. Classification (NCBI taxonomy): domain Eukaryota; kingdom Viridiplantae; phylum Streptophyta; class Magnoliopsida; order Solanales; family Solanaceae; genus Solanum; species Solanum dulcamara. The sequence goes on from NC_077240.1 coordinate 43,750,013, forward strand.
GCACTTAGATTACCACATTATCCCTGGGCCCTAAATATCAACTCCGAAGAGGCTAACAACATCATCTAATCCATAGTAAGGAATTCTCAAACTAGACTAAGGATTTTGCAACACTAAACTAGCCGGCTCCTATGGGAATCAAAAAGATAATAATCTTATATATATATATATATATAAAAGAGAACCCTCAACCTGGTGATGTGGCGCTATCACAGGCCAGGGATTCCTTTTAATTTATATTTTCCCACAACTACCCTTCCCCTTTGCATTAGAAACCTTGCAAGCAAGCTTCACTTCCCCCTCATCAACCTTTAAACTGCCTCTTCATTCCTTTTACAATTTTTACAGCCCTTCAGAACCAGTATGCCTATATATGATGGACGCCATCATCTTATAAAAAGAACCACCGCCTATTCTTACTCACAAAAAACCATACTCGTCCTGCCTTACACTTTAGAAGAAAGCTTCACTCTGCTCCCTGTGTTCTTCACGGCTACCTTTGAAGCGGTTATATCTTCGTTGCACCAACTATGTTGCTAAACAGGCATGGCCCCACCACAGGCATTTGCAATAATCTATTTTTACAAGTTTGGCGAAATCCATCGGTGGCCCCCTAAAGTTGGCACCAACTTTCACTTAGACACCTCAAATAGGCGTTGTTCATTTTAGACACCTCAAGTAAGGCTTCGATGTGTCATTTTGACATTTTTTTGACAATCACTAAAATATATTAAGTGTGTGTAATGCGCTCGCCTGACGTGTCAAAAACAGCGAATTAAATAAAGACACGTGTCATATATATATATATATATATATATATATATATATATATATATATATATATATATATATATATCAAAATAATTATCAAATAATGACTTTTGAATAAAAAAATGATCAATCTCTTGATGACACGTGGTATTTTTAAATCCAAATAATAATTTTTTTAAAAAATAAAAATTAACAACTATCCAAATTATTCAATCTTCTCCTCCTCTGTTTCTCTCTCAATTTTCTCTTTCCAAACCATAATGAAACACAGCAAAATCATCTCCCTGCAAAAAGCTGTAATGATTCGAATGAAACCAGCCATAGGAGATGAATCTCCATTTCAAGAGCTACATATGGTCCAAAAATCAGACCAAAATATTATGCATAGACAGAGTAGTCGCCGCAGCGCCGCCTTCAAAATCGAGGCACCTCCGGTGACATTCGAGACCCAACAACTACTGGGGTTTGTTCACGACCTCATGAAGTACCTCTCAGCCAATTTTCAGGCAATTCTAATTGTGAAATCGCCAGCGGCGAGTTTCATGGTGGCGGCGCCGGAGCGCCGACGACCCAAATCAAACAAAATGAATGCCAAAATATTCGTAATGATGAAGTGCATCTTCCAAACCATGAGCGCCATTTTGAATCATCACCAAAGTTGTCGAATTTCTTCAGGACCTCTGACAGTAGTGGCGGCGCCAGAGCTCCGGCGAACTATATAGCACAAAACCAATGCCAAAATGACCACAATAGTGGTGCGCATCTTCCCAGCTATGTAGGGTGTCTCGAATCAGCTCCAATTTGTCATAAAAGTGGAAGATCGACTGACGGGCTGAGAGAGACTTCGAATAAAAAACAACCAAAATTAAAAATTGTAAAAAAAAAATATAAATAAAAGGAGATGGTTGTTTAATGGTCCTTGAAAATGGGCTCTGAAAAAATAAATGATGGAAGAGTAAAAATTGGAGTAACTTTTTACTAGAACAAAGAAGAGGAATGATGTTCATCTCTCAAAACAATGCTAAAAAATGAAGAAGAACAACAACAACAAAAAAATATATTATTTTTTAAGAAAAAAACGTTCTTCACGCGCTTAAAATGGGTGTAGCACATGCAATGTGCCAAGTCAACACAAAGTATCAAAATGACACATCGAAGCCTTACTTGAGGTGTCTAAAATGAACAACGCCTAATTGAAGTGTCTAAGTGAAAGTTGGTGTCAACTTTACTTTAGGGGGCCACCGATGGTTTCGCCCAGAGGTTTTGAACTTTTAATTTTCTTTCATCGCTAAACTACATCTCTACATAAGGCTGCTAATCTAAATGATGCTTCCACAAATCTATCTCAATAGGTGCAATAAAAACACTTTACCAAATCTCCGAACAGTCATTTATCTTTTTCTACAGATTCGAACGTTTCTATTCGTCCCTGCATCTTTCCTTCACCACCTTCTGAAACAGAGATTGAAAATTGTTCTTCAGGCTTTGAAGTCGTAAAAGAGGCTGGCCAAAACCCCTCCAGACCATCTAGGTATTACGCTACCAATTTCACACACCCTTTGCTATATTTCTACCTCAAGAATTTTTTCCATTTAGCTTTCCTACTACTTTTTCCATTTTAGTTAACATTCAAATGGACTTCTTCTGTTTTAGATAACATTGCAATCCTCTCTGTTGTTAAAAAATAATTTAAAAATCAGCATTACATAATACATTACCTTTTCGTATATTGTTCCTTAAAGTATAATGTATTTGGCCTTTGAAGTATAATGTATCGTTTGTATTCAGCATTCGTAATTTCGGATTACTTTTAGGTTGGTTGTAGCGATGAAGTTTACATATTTCAAATAATATGTCTCTTTGTGAGATTCAATAATCTCTTTGTGGTTTGAAATGCAGCTTACAAGGCTTGACATATGAGAAGTTAAAAATCTGGAAGATATTTGTACACACTGCAATAATTTATAGGAAAAACAACCAAATACAAGATTAATTTGGATCTCTCCTGTAGCTACATAGTGTTCGTTGAAATGGAGATAGAAGTCTCCACAATGTTATGAACAATTTTGGGCCTTTAAGACTTCCTTAAATGTCCATTGTTTAGTACTTTAACAATGTCTTATGCTCTTGCAATACTTTAAGAATCTTATTTTTTATAATAATGTCTCTTTGATTGCTGTGTATGGGTATATTACCTGCTTTCAGGAGTATAGACAAGGTCAGTGAATATAAGACTGATGGTTATTTTGTGGTTAACACTTTAATTGCTTTCAGTTTTTGGGTATTTTGTATATGTCATGAAGTTCATCTTTAGGTGATGGTTTCAGGATTGCGTATTTGATGGGTTCGTAATCTCGAAAAAAGTAGAGCCTTAGATAATAATGTCGCTTTCGTTGTACTACACTTTTTATTTGAAAACATATTAACAGAATGGAGAAAGAAGATTTGCCAGAAAGATTTTAACTGAAGTTAAAGTGGTATACTTAATTGTGCTGTTCTTAAATATTGGTTTTCTTACATGCAAGAATTGTTCTTTTCCCGAATTGGTGGAAGTAGCACCTTTTTCAGTTATTAGCTTGAACGTATGCAACCCTTCCCTGCACATAGTAATGTGTATAATTGCAAGATTGTATGCTTTATTGTAGAGTAATATACAGTTTAAACTTCTCTGCATGTAAAGGCAGAGAAGTGGCACTACAAAGACTGCACACAATATCTATGAAAATGTTGGTGGACTTAGTTGAGAAGATACAGGAGAAAATATTTTTACAAAAGAACACAATTTGAAAGGAATAGCTAAACTATCTTAGGAATGTAGTATTTAGTTAGCATCAATATTCTCTATTTGGTGAAAGAAAATCTGGAAGGAAGAGGGACTTTATTCTTTCTTCTCAGTGTATGGACCTCATTTATCTGTATTTTATAATAAACCTTAAACTACAGAGAGACGACAAAAATAAGGTAGAATTTGACCATGCTTTGGACCGTGTTCTGTTTTCCTGGAATATGTTAAACTCCTTACTGACCTCTCTCTCAGCCATGTAACTATTATTACTTATTCAGGCTGGGAAAATCTTAAGTGCAAGTAAATAACATGCTGCATTTAAATCAGAATGTTATTTAGACATTGCCAAAACATTCACCTAGTCACATTCACCTTGGAGTTAGTGTGACATTGATTTCAAAGTCTCTGTAGGTTTAGTGACATATATATTGTTTAAAAACTTTTACTATGCGTGCAACCTTACTATGCTTAGTATTGTATTTTTACTTAGCAACTACTATTTTGGATAAAATATCTGCAGGTGCGTTACCTTTCCTAACTGTTTCATAGTGTCCATAAAGTCCATCAGTTTATAAAGGTCTCTAAACTCCCTTTTCAACATGCGTACCGTAAGAAGAGAATCCATCTCAAGAATCATGTTTTGCAATTCAGTTCGATACATATTCTAACTCCATATAGAGCGTCTTAATCTCAGTACTATTGTTAGTGCAGAAATAGATGACTTCAGCATAAGCTACCAAGTTGGTCTGCAATGAAGGTTATATTTAATCTTCAACTCCCTCTGTTTCCATTTATTTGAGATTACAAGATTCAAAAGTCTTATATTTATGTGGCATTCTCTAAGACTCGGAAAACATTTTTCTTCATATTTTAGTTTTTCCCCCTCTTTTTTTCCCTTCATAGATTTATTTTGAGAAGCCCAAAAAGTCATCTTTTGTAACTGTCCAAACTATATGCAATTATAGCGTCGGCTAATGATAAATTTCTTTTGTAAGTGTCCAGATTAAATCCAATGGTTGCGTCGATTAATAATCAAAGATAAATGTCATTTGCGATATATCTCCTACTCTGTTACTCCTATCTCTTCCCCTTTCCTGTAACTAACCACTAATTGCTATATATTAATGCTGCAGCGTTTGGATTTAGTTCCCGAGCCCAAGAAGGGAAGTGGCAAAAAGAGTATCCACTCAGATTATCACTTGAGTTATTTCTTTGAAGTATTTCTTCCTCAGGTTGTTCATCTTTTTATGTTCCTAATTTTATTTGGCCTTTTAATAATGTACTTAACCAGACTTTAGTGGTATTCAATGAAGTCCACTGGCTCCAAGGCAGAGAAAGACCAAGGAGGCGAAAGTTGAAAGTATAACATATGGAAAAACAATTGTCGATTTGTAAAACTTGTATGTATGTGTCCGTTGGTTGTTATATGAGTTGTTGAGATTGAGATAGGTGAGAAGCATCTTTGCTAGTTTCCTTATTTTTTATTATTATTTTGGTAGTATTTTGTTTTATATAAGATCATTTAAATTTTATGAGAAATCGATTGATTTTGTTGATATATACAACATGCCTTTTCACTTAATACTCTGGATATGATTTTCATATGATTAAATCATATTTTTCTTCCTTTAAAGATAGGTAGCCATGAAGGAGAAGATAACAAAAATAAATTTGTCTGTGTTGAGATATTGATGATTTACTATCCATTATCTTGTGTGGCCGAGAAATACACAAATTGAGAGCCTTAGTAGTTTTTGTCTAGTGTTGGAAGGATTTGAAAGGCAATATTCTAGGTATTCTATATTGCAACTCCAAAAAAAGTTTTAAAATTGATGAAAATAGAGGAATTGCAACTGCAGTACATGTTATAAAATTTAGATGCAAAGCCAAATTCATTATGTTCTTGGATCTCATCAGCTTCTCTGAATTTTAATGAAAGATTACTTTACCAAATAAAGGCATATATATATGAGGTATCCAACAACTCCAACTTTTCGTCCAAGGACCAAGCAGAGGTAGTAAGTTGTTACATGACTTACGTAAGTTGTTCCTACGGTAGAGGTAGCAAGTGTTTTGACCTTTTTTGGGCATTTGGCCTCTTAACTGAAATAAGAGGCTGCCTTTGAGACATTAAGCTCAAAAGGTAAAGATAGCCAAAAAGGTAAAGAAAAATGTAAAAAATTATTACTCCTACTCCAAAAGGATAATACTTATCCCAATAAGGAAGCTATATTTATAACAGAAAATATACTATCTGACTATGATATAGTAATAGAAGGTCTCACCATAAATATAAAATTTATTAAAAATGAAATTGATACACATCCTTCTAATATAGGATAATGAAAAAATTACCATCCTTTTCAGATATTAGATTAAACTATCGATTATATTGGACTTTTCGAAGGAATTTAAAATTCGCTAAAATGAAAGATCAATCATATAAACAATATTTACAGAAAATAGACCTTACTAATATCGAACAGATAAGAAGAATACAAAAAATACTAGTCTCTAATGATAACGAGATAATAGCAGAAAAAGATAATTTAAAATTATTAAAAAATTACTACTTTAAAAAACAGTCAGCCAGTTTTGGATAAAATGGACAACAAGCCTCATTATAAACTATTAAATGAAGAAGTTCCTTTACAAATAAAACAAGATCTGTATGAAATACAAAGAACGATAATTTATCATGGAAACTTAATAATTAAAGAAATTCAAAATTTAAAAAATATGCTAACCCAAAAAGAAATAAAGATTGATGAAGAACTTGTAGTTAAAACCATAGAAACTATAGGATCTCATATTGCCAACATAAAAATACCAGAAGGATATGGAGGAAATAATCTAAAATGGTAAGCTCAAAATCAGAAAATTCTGACATAAAGGATCTCATAATAAATATAAAAAGCACCAAGTTAAAAGATGAATGTGACATGATAAACCTAAAAATGGATGTTAACAAACCAGTAGACATAAATTTTAATCCCAACATTACCGAACTTCCCACTAAGGCTGAAACTAGCCAAAGTTTTAATAAATCCTCTAGGGCTTATGCAGGTATAAATGCTGCTCTAAGAGCAAAAGATAGTCATATTCCAATAGGATCCATGAAAAGCGAAGCAATTAATCCATTTGGAATATATCTAGATTTAGATTGTATTAATAATACTGAAGAAGCTATAGATAAATGGGAAACCTCTTTAAGGATAACAGTCACAGTAAACAAAATGGATTATGATACAACTAAATATTTTATAGAACGAAGTCTATTAAATAGCGTATTAAGATTCTGGCAAAATCTAAATGAAGCCACTAAAATTGATATTTTTGGAATAGATGATAATATTGCTAACCTAATTACAAGAACTACAGAAGCTATAAGATTAGAATTTGCTGGAGAAGGTAATTTCTTAAAAGACCCTGCAACGATAAAGAAATATGAAATTGCTTTGTTACGATTACAACTATGTGACATGTGTGAAATAGATAAATATATATGTGTTTTCCAAGATTATTATTATTATTATGTGTATAATAGAGTAAAAATACAGAAATGTATTACCTATGTTTTTACTAAGATTCCAAACCCTTGGGGAAAGAAATTAATAGATACTTATAATCCTGGAATAGCATACACTTTAGAAAAAAGAATAATCCATTTAAAAGATAAATTAAGCATGTGGTGTGCAGATGTCATATTAGCCAAAGCAACTAAAGGATTGAGAAAGAAAATAAGTTTATGCTGTGAAATCATAAAATGCCAATAATGATTGGATGTGAAAGTCCCTACTATTACAAAAAGATTAAAAGAGAATATAAAAAAAGAACCTCTTTAAAAAGAAATATTTTAAAAAGAGAAAAGCTAAATATTATAAAAAGAAAGGATATACTCGATATCAAAAACCTTTTTACAAAAGGAACAATAAAAGAAAAAATCCAAAAGAATGCAGATGTTATTACTGTAAAGAGATAGAACATTATGCTAATAGATGCCCAAAAAAATTGCTAATAATAGCAAGAAGATAGAAATTGATGAAGATCTTGAAGAAATTATACAATTAAATAGTTTTGAAGAAGTTGAATCAGACGATACAATTTTTATATTAACTGATACAGATTATTATTCTTCGTCAGAAGAAGATAGCCAAGATGAACAATGAAATAGAAAGTATTCAGGATATAATAGAAAAAACGATAGAACAAACTGGAGAATATAAACAAGATATACTTATAGATAAAAGAAAATTAAAATAAATACAAAAAAAAGTTTTCTTTAACTAATTACTCAGAATTTGACGTAAATATACTTGAAAGATTCGGATTAAGAAAATGACAACATTATTTATTTTACAGATTAAATATCCAATAAAGAGAACTAGAAGTTTCTGTTACTTCTAATAAAATAATAATTCTTTTATTATCCAAAAAAAATATTCAAGATAAATTACGAAAATTAAAAATAAAAATTCAAAATACTCTAGGATGGATACATATAGGTGATATTCAAATAATAATAAAATTCACATTTAAGGAAGGATTAGATACCCTAATAGATTTAGCTATTATAGATAATAGAATAATAAACAGGAAAAAAGCCTGCTTAGGAATAGTACGAGGAAATTTATAATATGGAAAGATTAAATTTAATGTTTATCCTAAAATTTCATACCATCTTCTAAATAAAGACTTTGATAAAACTTTAAGCTTAATACAAGATTTTAAAAGAAAAAATTTCTTTCACAAATACAATAGACCCTATTCGATAACATATATAATCTCATATGCTATTTCTAATACACATCATTCAGATTGTTTTGCCATAAAAGAGATAATAGATTATCCCCATCTATTTGAAGAAGTCAGACAGATACAAATGCCTAGTATAACACAAATACAAGAAATAGAAGATACACCATTAGACTTAGATTTACAACTTAAACCCTTGTATAACCAACAAGATTCAACCTCTCGATTATCTTTTGAGGAAACTCGAGTTATAAACCCATCTGCATTGATAAGAAGAACATAATTAGAAAGAGTTAGACAACCTATCTTAGAAGCAAAAAATGATGAAATAAAAAATTATAAGATAAATGAAAAATATTTTAATGGTATAAGATTCGTTCCAATGAATATCTTAGTAGATACTGGTGCTAGTGAAAATTACATCAGCTATAAGCTGTGTAACCACCTTCAACAGTATAGATTAAAAGATAAACATCTTTATACTGATTTCAATGGAAAAAGACATGAAATAGTAAATATGATAGAAACTATTTTAAAATTCGAAGATAACACCATACCTATAAGATTATTAGTAGAACCATAAGGAAATAATGATACTTTAGAAATCCTATTAGGAACTACATTCTTAGATAGTGTAAAGTCATATGATATACTCGATCAGGGTATCAAAATTACATATAATGATAAGATAATATTCATATCAAAATGACAAGTCAATATAGTATATATATATATTCCTATAGGAATAACGTATAAATATTATAAAGCAAAATATTTTGCTGCCTATATAGACAACGAATCGGGAAAATATTGTTGTAGACCAGAAATATTTCCCAAAGAATATCATCAAGAGTTACCCATTATCAGGGAAAGAGATATATCAAATAATATTATAACAATGTCTAGAGGCATTGCTCAACCGATTATACTATTATGATATTTTTTAATAAAATGTCCCCTATTTTATTTTTATAATATCGGCCAAGATGTGTTGTTAGAAAATAACTTTTTAGAAATATTTCATAGTGTACTATACGACAGTCCTATTTCAAATACGATTTAAGACTCCTTGTCAACATACGATTGTTGTAAAATGCTTTAAAACAGCTTATTCTAAAAGATTACCTATTCAATTTAAACCCCGCACAACCCAGCGTGGTGATATAGGATACCAAAATAAACTATTTTTTTCAAAAAATACTCCATTACTACAATACAATACTGATTGGGACAACCCGCAGATAATAAATCAACAATACCCTTTGTTAGAATATCAAATAACCTCTAATAAATTAGAAGAAGACATAGATATACTTAAACAAAAATTGAAACAATGTTTTACAGAAAATTCAAAAATAAGATAAAAGCCAAATTAAAAATGAAGGATAAAGATAAAATTATTAGAGTAAAACCCATGTGATACAATCCCGAGGACAAAGAAGTATTCCAAAAATAGATTAAGGAATTATTAAGTCTTAAAATAATAAAACCTAGTAACTCTGCTCATAGTTCCCCAACTTTTATGGTCAGAAACCATGCCGAGATAGTACGTAATAAACCCAGGATGGTTATTAACTATAAAAAATTAAATAATAATACAATATTTGATGGACATTTCTTACCTCACAAAGAAAGTTTAATTAATAGAACAACTAACAAAAAAAAAAATTTTAAATTTGATTGTAAGAGCGGATTTTGGCAGATTAGGATGAATAAGGATAATATCTCATATACTGCATTCTCTACCCCTCAAGGTCAATATGAGTGGTTGGTTATGCCTTTTGGATTAAAAAATGCACCACAGATATTTCAAAGAACAATGGATAATATCTTTAAAGATTATGATTATATATTTGTCTATGTCGATGATATTTTAGTTCTATCTGATAGTCTCAAAAAATACTTAATACACTTAAATAAATTTACAAACTTATGTTTAGAAAATGGATTAGCACTTTTTAAAAAGAAAGCAAGCCTAATGAAAAATCAGATAGAGTTTTTACTCATGATAATTGACGGAAATGATATAAAACTACAAAGCCATATAGTAGAAAAGATATCTGTCTTCCCAGATAGATTAGTTGATAAAAAGCAAGTACAGAGCTTTTTAGGAATACTTAACTATGCTTCAGATTATATTCAGAATCTGGCTGAACTAAGAAAGCCATTTCAAGAATTATTAAAAAAGGATAAGATCTTTGAGTTTAATGAAGTATTAGCCTCAAAAGTAAAAGATATAAAGTCTATCTGTAACAAGTTACCTAAGTTACAATTACCAAAAGATAGTGATGATTTAATTTTAGAAACAGATGCTTCAGAATATTGCTGGAGTGGTGTACTAAAAAAGATAGACTATGATTCAAATAAGAACAAGATTGGAGAAATTCTATGTAGATATTGTTCTGGAATCTTTTCAGATACACAAACAAGATACCGTATTAATGAAAAAGAATTATTCGCTGTAGTAAAAAGTTGTCAAAAATTATATTACTTTTTGATACAAAAAAAGATTTACTCTCAAAACTGATAATACCCAAGTTAAAGCTTTTGTTCGAAACAATCTCCCCTCTAAACCAGAGTATAAAAGATTTATTAGATGAAAAATGCTTTTGTCTGAATACTCTTTTGATATTGAAATTATTCGAACTAACAAGAATATTGCAGCAGATTTTCTCATCAGAGATGGAAAAATTAAGGACCATCTTCAAGATATTGATAAAGGATTCAAAGATATCCAAACAATCGTTTCAGATATTATCGAAATTGCTAATTTTAATTGTGAAAAACAGATTGATGATAAGTTAATCAGCATATGTGCCCAGATAACCTCAAAAATTGGATATTGCAGTGATTCATACGATATTATTAATAATCTCTTAAAGGTACAAAAGAACGATAATACCTCCGCTACTACTGAGGTACATGACAAATATGAAAGATTATCTTTCAGACTCCAATTACCTCAAAAGGGAATCTCTTTTGGATATATAAAAACTATGATTGATATGGAAAAACAGGAACAAATAATGAGAAATTTATTCTCTCAAAACAATGCCAAACCGATATATGAACTTCTCGGGAATATATCCCCGAATTAATTACCTACAAGATTCGTCTCCCCAGGAGATCAAATACTGGTATGACTTCGGAGCAATAAACTCAATTTATCTTACAATTCTGAATTTCTCAGAAATAAGTCGATTACCTTCATGAATTCAAGGAGGAGTAAAAGATTGTTATCTTAATAACCCTACGATTACAGTCAAAGATATTCTAGTCCTAAAATTCATTTCTGCATGACTAGATTTCTACAAAGAAGATAGATACCCAACATATCATTTTATGCAAATTGGCAAAGCTGATAACTTTAATATTGTTAATAATTTTCAAGAGAGATCTTTTTTAAGATTTACAGAAAAAGATATGCACTACAGACGTGCAATCAGTTTAAGGATTGTACTTCAAAACATGGAATACAGTTTTAAATGAGGATTCAGAACATATGGAGGAACCACAATACATTCCTATGTTAAACAACATATGATGATATATCTGCAAGATATCAATAAATGCTCTGACGATATTTGGACCTCAGTATCTGATATAATTGAAATTGCCAATTTAGATTGTGAACAAAAGATTGCTGACAAATTAATCAACATAGATAACGTCCAAAATTGGATAATGCAGCGATTCTTACGATACCATTAATAGCCTGATAAAAATCAAGAAAGATGATAATACCTCTACAACTACTGAGGTACAGGAGGATAAGTATGAAAAAATATCTTCCAGACCTCAACTGCCTCAAAAAGGAATTACTTTGGGATCTATGAAAAAAAGATTCGATATGTTGCTTCCAGCAATAGAAAACTAAGAACAGATAATGAGAGATTTATTTTCTTTTAAAACCATCCCAAACAGATATATTGATTTTACAGGAATATATCCTCGCATTAATTACTTACAAGATTCCTCTCCTTAGGAAATTAGATACTGGTATGATTTTGGAGCAATAAATTCAATTTATCTTACATCTCCAAATTTTCCAGAAATCAATCGAGTTAAAGATTGTTATCTTAATAACCCTACGATTATAGTAAAAAATATTTTGGTCCTAAAGTTTATTTCTGCCAGACCAGATTTTTATAAAACAGAAAGATACGCAGCCTACCATTTTATGCAAATTGAAAGGCCGATGATTTTAATATAATAAATAATTTCCAAGAAAAAGTTTTTCAAAGATTCACTGAAAAAGACACTCATTATAGAAGAGCTATTGGATTAAGGATTGTACTCCAAAATATGGAACATAGTTTCAAGAAAGGATTCAGGACGTATGGAGGAACTAAAATATATTCCTCAATCTTGATTTCCCCAGCAAGGAATACTCCTCCGTCAGCAAAGAGATATATGGAAACAAAAATAGATTTAATCAATAAAGAAATCATTAAATCCAGCCCTAGGCTCAACAAAAATTGTGCGAGATGAGGAAGCACAAAAAAGACATGTTTGAATTTTGTTCACCAAAAAAGGAAAAGATAATAGAGGATGCCATGTCAACATCTTCTGAATAAAGAAAAAACAGATGGACGAATGTAAAGAAAGAAGATAAAGCCAGAAGATAAGGAAGAAGAAAAGAAGAAACGAGAAAATAAGAAGAAGAATATTCGATAGAGACCCTTTTGTCTTTTTGTAATTATATAAAAACATAGGGTCCCACTATTTTGTTTTCTTTTAATTCTGTAATAGGTCGTTGTCAGGTCATTTTCATTTTCATTTCATTTAGTTTAAATGTTTGTTTGAATTCCGTTATCTCCTTCTATAAAAGGAGACGTTTGTAAAGAAAAGGGTATTCAGACCTCAGTATCTTTGCTATATGAGGAATTTGTATCTGATTGACATCTTCGAATAGGTAGGGATAATCTATTGTATCTTTTATAGCAAAACAATCTGAATGATGTGTATTTGAAATAACATATGAGATTACATAAGTTATCGAATATGGTCTATTGTATTTGTAGAAGAAATCTTTTCTTTTAAAATCTTGTATTAAGCTTAGAGTTTTATCAAAGTCTTTATCTAAAAGATGGTATGAAATTCTTAGATATATATTAAACTTAATCTTTCCGTATTGTAAATTTCCTCGTAATATTCCTAAGCAGGCTTCTTCTTTATTTATTATCTTGTTATCTATAATTGCTAAATCTATTGGGGTATCTAATCCTTCTCTTAATATAAATTTTATTATTATCTGGATTGCTCCTATATGTATCCATCCAAAAGTATTTCGAATTTCTGTCTTTAGTTTTCGTAATTTATCTTGAATATCTTTTTTAGATAGTAAATGTATCATTACTTTATTAGAAATAACAGAAACTTCTAAAGCTCTTTCTTGGATATTTAATCCATAAAATAAATGGTGTTTTCTTTTTCTTAATTCTAATCTTTCAATCGTATTTACTTTAAATCCTGAGTAACTAGTTAAAGAAAACTTTTTATTTTGTATTTGTTTTAATTTTCTTTTATCAATAAGTATATTTTATTTATATTCCCCAACTTATTCTATCGTTTCCTCTATTATATCCTGGACTGTTTCTATTTCGTTATTCATTTTGACTATCTTCTTCTTCTGAAGAAGAATAATCAGTATCTGTTAATATGAAAATTGTATTGTCAGACTCGACTTCTTCAAAATTATTTAATTGTATAATTTCTTCTGATTTTATCATTTCTTCAATATCTTCATCAATTTCTATCTTCTTGCTATTATTAGCAAATTTCTTAGGGCATCTATTCGCATAGTGTCCTATCTTTTTACAGTAATAACATCTGCATTCCTTTAGATTTTTTCTCTTATTATTTCTTTTGAAAAAAGATTTTTTATATCTAGTATACCCTTTTTTTTGTAATATCTAGCCTTTCTCTTTTTAAAATATTTCTTTTTAAAGAATTGTTTTTTCTTATATTTTCTATTAATCCTTTTGTAATAGTAGGGACTTTCACATCCAATCATTATTCGCATTTTAGGATCATCACAGCATAAACTTATTTTCTTTCTCAATCCTTTAGTTGCTTTCGCTAGTATGGCGTCTGCACACCATGTACTTAGTTTATCTTTTAAATGGGTTATTCTTTTCCCTAATGTATCCTCTTTACCAGGATTATAAGTATCTATTAATTTTTTACCCAAGGGTCTGATATCTTAGTGAAAAACATAGGGAAATACATTTCTGTATTTTTTACTCTGTTATAAACATAGTAACAATAATTTTGAAAGACACAAATATATTTATCTATTTCGCACATGTCACATAATTGTAGTCGTAATAATGCAATTTCATATTTTTTAATCGTTGCAGGGTCTTTGAAGAAATTACCTTCTCCGGCAAATTCTAATCTTATAGCTTCTGTAGCTCTTGTAATTAAATTAACAACATTATCATCAGTGCCAAAAATATCATTTCTAGTAGCATCATTTAGGTTTTGCCAAAATCTTACCACACTGTTTAATAAGCTTATTTCTATAAAGTGTTTTGTCGTGTCATAATCCATTTTGTTTACAGTAACGGCTATCCTTAAAGAGGTTTTCCATTTATCGATAGCTTCTTCCGTATTGTTAATACAATCTAAATATAAGTATATTCCAAAGGGATTAATCGCTTCACTTTTCATTGATCCTATGGGTGTGTGACTGTCTCTTGCTCTTAGAGCAGAATCGATTCCTGCATAAGCCCTAGTGGACTTATTAAAGTTTATTCGGCTAATTTCAGCACGGATAGGAAGTTCAGTAATATTAGGATTAAATTCTACCTCTTCTGGTTTAATTGTCTCCTTTTTCAGATTTATCATATCGCTTTGGTCTTTTAACTTAGTCTCTCCTATATTTATAATAAGATTATCTAGTTCAGATTTTTCTGAGTCGGAGCTTACCATTTTAAATTGTTTCCTCCGTATCCTTCGAATTTTATTATATTTGCAATATGAGATCCTATTGTTTTAATTATAAGTTCTTCATCGATTTTTACTTCCTTTTGTTTTAACATGTCTTTTAAAATCTGAATTTCTTTAAATATTAGGTTTCCAAAGTAAATTATCGTTCTTTGTATTTCATATAAATCTTGGTCTACCTTTAACGGTTCGTTTTCCTTGATTAGCTTAAAATTAATTTTATTATCCATTATCCTAAGCTAGTTAGATGTTGTTTGAAATAATAGTTTTTAAGTAATTTTATATTATCTTTTTCTGATAATATCTAGTCATTATTAGCAATTATTGCCTCTCGTGTTTTCTTTATTTGTTCATCTTTTGTAGTATCTAATTTTTTTAAATATCGTTTATAAGATTCTTCTTTTTTCTTAGCGACTTTTTAATTTTTCTGAAAAATCCAATATAAACGACAATCTAGTCTTATATCTGAAAAAGATGATAATTTTTTCATTATCCTATACTAGAAGGATGTGTATTAATCTCATTTTTGATGAGTTTTATATTATTTATTAGTCCTTCAATAACCATATCATAATCGGCTAATATTTTTTGAGCTCGGATTATGGAGCCTTGTCCTTATCCTCTTGTTGGAGTAAAAATATTAATTTTTTACATTTGACTCTGCCCTCTTGGCTATTCCGTATATGTCTTCTAAACTTCCAAAGTATGGAATTATCTATCTTTATATCACTAAAAGAAGGTTGCTCTTTCATTTTGTATTTATATCAATCTGTATTTATATCATCAAAATTTTCATCACATCTTAATGCTTCAGTTATTTTATCAAACTTGTCTTCACTATTTTCTTATCTAATCCTAATATCTAAAGTGGACATGTTTTGTGTAATATCTACTTTCACGTTTTTAACATCTATCATGACTCTGATACCAACTAAGGGGTGTGGTCCAGAAAATTGCTGATTCGATAAATCAATAATCTGAGTGGGTATATTTTCATACCTAAAAACACAATCATCTTGTTTAACAAGTAAAATTAATCCTTCTAAAGGGACATGTTATGTCTAAATCAAGCATGATAATTGAAATAAAGTAAATTTATTGAGCAGCATAATATTATAACAGTATAATTTCCTAACTTAAAATAAAAAGTTAAGGGCCCAACACGCTTCAGTACCTATCTCGTTTTGACCGCAAATACTCCGGGTATCCATCGAGACTTTTACCGGACGTTTTAGTCTCAACCTGTTACCCGATAACTTCCCTTGACGTTCTTTCAGAATATCACAGCACAACCTAGTTTCGTTTCCTACCTCTAGGCGTAAGGATAATATGGAAGAGGGTTCTTTCTTTTTTCTAAAAGGAAGGGAATTATAAAGTAAAAATAATGATGCTCAAGAAAGATACTCACAAACTTAGTTTTTACAAAGGTGGAAGAGTGATTTTTCTACTTTTTCTGCTTGCTCTCTTTTCTTTACAAACGTCTCCTTTTATAGAAGGAGATAACGGAATTCAAACAAACATTTAAACTAAATGAAATGAAAATGAAAATGACCTGACAACGACCTATTACATAATTAAAAGAAAACAAAATAGTGGGACCCTATGTTTTTATATAATTACAAAAAGACAAAAGGGTCTTTATCGAATATTCTTCTTCTTATCTTCTCGTTTCTTCTTTTCTTCTTCCTTATCTTCTGGCTTTATCTTCTTTTCTTTACATTCGTCCATCTGTTTTTGCTTTATTCAGAAGATGTTGACATGGCATCCTCTATTATCTTTTCCTTTTTTGGTGAACAAAATTCAAACATGTCTTTTTTGTGCTTCCTCATCTCGCACAATTTTTGTTGAGCCTAGGGCTGGATTTAATGATTTCTTTATTGATTAAATCTATTTTTGTTTCCATATATCTCTTTGCTGACGGAGGAGTATTCCTTGCTGGGGAAATCAAGATTGAGGAATATATTTTAGTTCCTCCATATGTCCTGAATCCTTTCTTGAAACTATGTTCTATATTTTGGAGTACAATCCTTAATCCAATAGCTCTTCTATAATGAGTGTCTTTTTCAGTGAATCTTTGAAAAACTTTTTCTTGGAAATTATTTATTATATTAAAATCATCGGCCTTTCAATTTGCATAAAATGGTAGGCTGCGTATCTTTCTGTTTTATAAAAATCTGGTCTGGCAGAAATAAACTTTAGGACCAAAATATTTTTTACTATAATCGTAGTGTTATTAAGATAACAATCTTTAACTCCTTCTTGTACCCAAGAAGGTAATCGATTGATTTCTGGAAAATTTGGAGATGTAAGATAAATTGAATTTATTGCTCCAAAATCATACCAGTATCTAATTTCCTAAGGAGAGGAATCTTGTAAGTAATTAATGCGAGGATATATTCCTGTAAAATCAATATATCTGTTTGGGATGATTTTAAGAGAAAATAAATCTCTCATTATCTGTTCTTGGTTTTCTATTGCCGGAAGCAACATATCGAATCTTTCTTTCACAAATCCCAAAGTAATTTCTTTTTGAGGCATTTGCGGTCTGAAAGATATTTTTTCATACTTATCCGCTTGTACCTCTGTAGTTGTAGAGGTATTATCATCTTTCTTGATTTTTATCAGGCTATTAATGGTATCGTAAGAATGGCTGCATTGTCCAATTTTGGATGTTATCTGTGCACATATACTGATTAATTTGTCAGCAATCTTTTGTTCACAATCGAAATTGGCAATTTCAATAATATCGAATACTGAGGTCTGAATATCCTCAAAGCATTTATTGATATCTTGCAGATATATCATCATATGTTGTTTAATCTCGTCCATCTCTTGTGAGAAAATCTATTGCAATATTTTTATCAGATCGAATAATTTTGATGTCAAAAGAGTATTCAGACAATAACATTTGTCATCTAATAAATCGTTTATATTCCGATTTTGACAAAAGATTATTATGAACAAAGGCTTTTACTTGTGTATTATCGATTCTAAGAGTAAATCTCTTTGGCAATAAAAAGTAATATAATTTTTGACAACTTTTTACTATGGCTAATAATTCTTTTTCATTAATATGATATCGTGTTTGTGTATCTGAAAAAGGTTCCAGAACAGTATCGGCATAGACTTTCTCCTATTTTATTTTTATTAGTATCGTAGTCTTTCTTTTTTAATATGCCGCTTCAACAATGTCCTGAAGCGTCTGTTTCTAGAATTAAGTCATCACTATCTTTGGATAATTGTAATTTTGATAAATTTTTGCATATAAATTTAATATCTTTTACCTTTTTAGTTAGGACTTCATTGAATTCAAAACTTTTATCCTTTTTTTTAATAATTCCTGGAATGGCTTTCTTAATTCAGCTAAATTTTGAATATAATCGAAAGCATAATTAAGAATTTCTATAAAGCTTTGTACTTGCTTTTTATCGATTAATTTATCGGGAAAAATGGATATTTTTTCAACTATATGACTTTGTAAAATGTCATCGACGTAGACAACTATATAGTCATAATCTTTAAAGATATTATCCATTTTTCTCTGAAATATCTGATGTGCGTTTTTTAATCCAAACGGCATGATTAGCCATTCGTATTGTCCTTGAGGAGTATAAAATGACGTATATTGAATACTATCCTTATTCATTTTTATTTGCCAAAATTCACTTTTACAGTCGAACTTAGTAAATATCTTTTTGTTCGTTGTTCTATTAATTAGACTTTCTTTATGTGGTAGGAAACGATAGAGAAAACGATAGAACAAGTTGAAAAATATAAACTAGATATACTTATTGATAAAAGAAAATTAAAACAAATACAAAATGAAAATTTTTCTTTAACTAATTCCTCAGGATTTAAAGTAATTTTATATTATCTTTTTATGATAATATCTCGTCATTATTAGCAATTATTGCCTCTTAATGTCATCGACGTAGACAAATATATAGTCATAATCTTTAAAGATATTATCCATTTTTCTTTTATCGAATCAATGATTTTCTAGACCACACCCCTCAGTTGATCAGGACGTATTGAGGAACTAAAATATATTCCTCAATCTTGATTGTCTCAGCTATTATAAAGCAGAATATTTTGCTGCTTATATAGATAATGGATCAAAAAAATGTTGCTGTAAACCAGACCCCGCACAGCCCAGCGTGGTGATATCGGATATCAAAGCAATACATTATCTGTTCTTGGTTTTCTATTGCTGGAAGCAACATATCGAATCTTTCTTTCACAGATTCCAAAGTAATTCTACGTTTCAGTCCCAACCTGTTACCAGGTAACTTCCCTTAATGTTCCTTCAGAATATCACAGCACAACCTACATCTATCATGGCTCTGATACCTAAATATTTCCTCGTAATATTACTAAGAAGGCTTCATAAAAAGATAAGTACTTTTGAGTAGCATAGAATATATTTTTTTAGGTATTGAAAAAAGTAATTTTTCTGTTTGAAATTTTGGACAAGCACAAATTGTTATTTTATATATTGAAAACAATAATTCTCAACTTGATTAGCAAAATACGAACAGCTACAATTTAATTTTTTTTTTTTGAAAACTAACTTCTAAAAAAATGCTCTTTTTAAAATAACTAAATTGTAAGGGTTTGACTAAACACGATAAAAGAGTTTATTGATAGTCAATCATTGCATCTTTGAAATGCAACGCAACAACTCTACCATTGAAATTTTTATTTTTATTTTTTTTAAAAAAGAACACTTAGGAAACGTTCAGTAGGATGCATTGAAAAAATAATGCATGCATTAGCTTAATTTATTGTTAATACTTTGTTTGGTACGCCTATAATCTATGTGTAATTAATGATTGCATTACTTATACACTCTATTTGGTATTATGTTATGTATACCTAAAACATGTCAAACCATGCTATTAGAAATGAAAGGGTTTAATACATGCATTTGCATGGTTAAAGACATAGTTGCCCTCAAAACCATTTTGCATATCCAACCCACCATATTTGTGGAGGATATTTTTGTAAGCAAATATTATTTTTAGAAATTATGAAATGCATGTTATTTTTAATACACCAAACCAAACAGTGCACAATAAATAGCCTCAAGATAACTATTGCAAGTACCAGTTTATAGAAGGTTGTCACCCAGAGAAGTGGATAGACAATCAATCTGACATGGCAAAAGAGGCAGTTAGATTTTTCCAACACCAATTTACAGAAGACTGTCACCCAGAGGAGTTTAGCATCCTGAACACATCCCAGAGAAGATCACTATAGATCATAACACTACTTTGACTAGATTGTCTGATGAAGAAGAGGTTAAAGCATCAGTCTTTGCCCATACGGGGAAAGTACTAATGGACTGGATGGTTTTGCAGGAGTATTTTATCAAGCTTGCTGGGATATTATAAAGGAGGATATCACTGCACTTGTTCAGGTATTTTTTGGAGGACAGGATTTATCCAGATTTTTCACTCATACAAATCTAGTCCTACTCCCCAAAAAGGATCAAATCAACACATTCTCAGATGTTGGACCTATCAGCCTTAGTAACTTTATTAATCAAGTGATTTCTAGAGTCTTGCATGAAAGACTAGTTGGTCTACTTCCTAGCCTTATTTCTACTAATCAAACCAATTTTGTAAAGGACGGGAGCATTGTGGAGAATGTCCTGTTAGCTCACGAAATTATTTGAGATATAAGAATGAGGACTAAAATTGCAAATGTTGTGATTAAGTTGGATATGAAAAAAAGCCTATGACAGGTTGTCTTGGTTGTTCATAACCAAGGTACTAAGAAAGTTTGGTTTCAATCAAGTGCTAATAGATATGGTGTATAGACTCTAGGCCAACAATTGGTACTCTATTCTTATGAATGGTCAGCCTCATGGTTTTTTCAAATCTACTAGAAGGGTCAAGCAGAGAGACCCATTATCTCCAATGCTCTTTATATTAGAAGCGGAAGCTTTATCGAGGGGACTCAATGCTTTAAAAGGAAGGGAAGATTTTCAAGGATTTGGATTTCCAAAGTGCAGTGAACAGATAACTCATCTAGCCTATGCAGACGACACTATCTTATTTGTGTCGGTAGAGAAGAATGCTATGAAGTTCATGATATCAGTGCTGAAAAAGTATGAAGCAGTTTCTGGACAGCTAATTAATCTAAACAATAGCACTTTCTATGTGCATGACAAGGTGCCTCCTGTTATAGTAGCAAGAATCAGGAAAATAACTCAAAGCAAACCAGGTGCTTTTCCATTCATTTACCTCGGTTGTCCTAATTTTTATGGGAGGAACAAAACCAACCATTATGATTCTTTAATCAAGAAGATAGGAAATAGGATTCAAGGATGGCAAGGAAGAATCCTATCATATAGAGGTGGAGTTGTAATTAATCATGTCCTGCAAAGTATTTCTATTCATTTGTTGTCAACTATTAGTCCTCCTATTAGTGTTATTAAGAAGATACATAGTATGTTTGTTAAGTTCTTTTGGAATAACAATATTGAGGGAAAAAGTAGACATTGGGTGAATTGGGACAGTGTATGCTTACCCAAAGCAGAAGGACAGCGAGTAGGTTTTAGATCTATTTTTGATGTTTCTAATGCCTTGTTTGGTAAGCTATGGTGGAATCTGAGAAGTAAACCCACAACTTGGGGAGCTTTCATGGTAAATAAATACTGCAAAAAGCTACACCGTGTTATTGCCCAAAGCAGGGGCTTCACCAGTATGGAAAAAATTAATCAAGGTGAGAGAACTTATTGAACATCAAATAGGATGACAGATTAAGAGAGGAGACTCTAGTTTTTGGTATGACAATTGGACAACGATGGGTTCTCTATATCACTTAATACCAGAAGTAGAGAAAGAGAAAGTGGAAGTGAGTCAATTTGCTAACTCTGAAGGTTGGATTCAGCACAGACTAGAAAATAAATTACCAGATGACTAGAAAATAAATTACCAGAAGAATATGCTCAATACATTGTAAGAATGTTCCCCCTCCTAACCCCAACAAATGCCCTGACAAAAGAGTATGGATGTTGGAATAGAATGTAGTTTCACTGTGAAAATCTCTTGGAATTACATTAAAAGAGGGGGCCGCCCGGTGCACTAAAGCTCCCGATGCGTAGGGTCCGGGGAAGGGCCCGACCACAAGGGTCTATTATACGCAGCCTTACCTTACATTTCTGCTAGAGGCTATTTTCAAGGCTTGAACCCGTGACCTCCTGGTCACATAGAAGCAACTTTATCACTTACTCCAAGACTCCCCTTCTGGGATTACATAAGACGTAGGGAAAAAAAAGATGATATTTTTGAATTCATGTGGGGCAAGAATGTGCCTTGCAAAATGTCATTTTTCTTATGGAGAACTTGTAAGTTCAGGGTGTCCATCGGAGATGTTTTGAAGCATATAGATATCAATATAGCTTCAAGGTACTGATGTTGTGCACAAACTAAATCAGAGACAATGTCTCATCTTTTTCTAACATCCTCCACAGCTGCAAAGCTATGGAGACAGTTTATTAATTTTGCAAGTATTCAGGTGGGAGAAGGCATGCAACTCTCATAAGTCATCTCAAAATGGTGGACCACAAGCTGTAGCACAAAGTTGAAACCACTTATGAGAGTTGTACCATCCATTATCATATGGAATTAGTGGAAAAGAAGGAATATCTTGAAACATGGTAGACAATGCTCTTACAACAGTTTAGTCTACAAAGTGAATGGAGATATCTGGAAACTAGGGAGAATTACTTATCCCAAATTGCAAAATTTACCAATTGGATAGGGTAAAATAGTTGTCTTTTTGGAAGACTACAAACCACCTCTCTATTACATTCCTGTCAAGTGGAAGCCACCTATTGGAACCATGGTGAAGTGCAATACGGATGGGGCATCTTGAGGAAATCTTGGAAGGTGCTCCTATGTTTTTTGTCTAAGAAATCAAGATGGGGATCTAATCTAAGCTCAAGGAGGGGAGATACATGAGGGAACAAACATCGAGGCTGAAGTCATAGCTATAAAGGAAGCTTTGGCTTACTGTGTCATTGTGGGGATAACAGGGATTTGCTTGGAAACCGACTCTCTAGTATTGATAAAGGTACTCACTAAAGCATGGAAAGTACCTTAGAATATAGCAAACACAGTTGAAGATACATGGTACTCATCGCAGCATTGCAAAGTTCAAATACACCATGTATACAGAGAAGGTAATAAGTTAGCAGATTGTATAGCTAATTATGCACTAGACACACCAGGAAGGTGTGAATTTAATTCTTTTGCTAATATATTCGGACAAGCAAGAAAGATCTTAAATCTAGATAAACAATAACTACCCACACTCAGAAGTAGGAATCGTGAATTCAAGCATGATAGTGAGAGGAGTAGGTACAACAATATATATTACATGAAAGATTCTGAATATGAAACACACAGGCCTTATATACTAATTCATATAATGAGTAACGCCGAAATCACAGCATGCCATGGGATACAGTCACATCAATTACAACAGCTCAACCAATTTTTCATAGATTTGATGAAGCTACAGGGATTTCAAGTGGAGCGAAGTAAGGGAGGAGATGGATCCAGTACACCTAGAGTACTACACATCATCTTTGGGACTCACGCGCAACAAAATTTCTCAGGAATGAAGGGAGAATTTAGTAAATTACCTGAGAAGATGATGAAAGGGAAAGATGAAGACTCTTGCTCACAGCAACACTTGCGGAGGTATACGGTCCACGAGAGAATCATAGCAGACATATCATCAACCTTGAACTCGGGCGAATCTCATCAAGAGAAAACACCGGCGATCGGAAGTTGGAAGTGGAAAAGTCTCGACTTTCCTAACGCAACAGTTTAAGCCAACAACATTTTCAAGAACTTTCTAGTTACAACTTTAAGTTGTACTAGATCTTTTTGTCATTACACTATTTTTGAATTTTGTTTTTCATTTTTCTTTTATTTTTGCTGGACTTGAACCATTGTTTGGGTCAAATTTGTTTTTTTATTTTACTTTGTGTATCATTTCCAATATAATAAAATCCGGCCCGTTATTAAAAAAAAGCAAGCATAATTAATATCACCATTATTAATAAACCATATTCAACACTATTCTTGTACACTCTACCAAATAAACCCCTAATTCCTTATAAAAAGCTAGCTAGCTATCTGACAAACTTTATTTTCACTATTTTTTTAAATAGGAAAATGGTCTACGTTTGATTATACCATTTGTGATTTGTTTTATCAATCGTCTATTTAATTAGCTCATATAGTTGTTATTCTTATATTTTGTCCCAAATATACTTTTCACTAACAATTTTTCGTCATGAAAAAGTTAAATTGGTCTGATTTGGGTGATACCGTGAAATCACATAGTATGTTTTTGGAAATTTTTATTTATACTAGGCTAAATTTGAATCTTTTTAATTGTTCATGGTTATGATTTATAATATTATATTTTCTACTGAAATATGATTTATCTACTTGGACCAAGACATGAATATTAAAAAGTATAAGGTAACAAGAATAATGTTAGTATGACCATTTGTTTACACTTTGTGGTGGTCTGTAACTAAATGGTTCAACCCTTAGACTATTAGGTTTATTTATTTCATTAAGATTTAAACACTTAATTGGTTTGAATGGGTCTTAATCATTAAGATCTTAAAACGTTACTTGTATGGATAATATACACCACCACTCTATCCACAATCACTAGCTACACACCACCATTAACAATCTCTGTCATCACAATCACCACCACCAGCCACCTCCGTCATCACAACTACTACTGAAAACCACCATTGTTGCCAATCAATAATGTCAACCGGTACCACACTTACCACCTCCATTATTATAATTATATCAATTGACATCACTATCACCATCCATGCCACCTCCACTGTCACTATTACCACTACGGCCAATCTCTACAAGAAACTCCTTCATCACAACTAGCACCATGCCAACTTTCAACAACACATCAACCACCATATTATTATCCACCGCCATCATTGTCACCGCCGCGCTACCACCTTTTTCATGCCCCAAAACTAAGGGAGGGTGAGACTAACCTCGATATTGACTTAATTGAGAAGCCGGCTAAATAACATTTGAAATTGTAATACTTAAGATAACCAGGCCACATGTCACAACCATCTTGAATGAAAAGGTTTCAACTAAATAAAATTTGAAAAACATAAGATCAACTAGGTCATAGTACAACTGAACTGAGCAACAGAAAGATGACAAGGCCATAAATCAAATTCAATTAAATTGTAGTCTCTAAAGAGTAACAAACATAGTGCATGGGACAGGACCCCGACCTACCCATACAAAACATCAAAACACAATACTTTCAAACTAGAACATGACTCCTAAAAGAAAGGAGCATACCAACTCTCAACTGAAGTCGGACTCTTACTACAGTTAATGATCGGAGCCTCTACCTACACCTGTAGCGCGAATGCAGCGTTCTCAAGAAAAGGGATGTCGGCACAAATAACATGTGATGGTATGGGTTGATAGTTGTAAACATAAGTATCTCAAAGATATATACTTAACCAAAAACATGGATAGAAATAACCTGCAACTTTTGTAGCTGAATATAATAACCCTCTAGGTCATTTTCTCTGTAACAATGTATTTTTATCATTCAAAGCTTTTTTTATAGAGATCCTAAATTATTTATGACTTCCTGGAACTGACAGTTCGATCACCTGGTTGTTCATTTGGTTTTTATGTAAGTTTATATGTTTTAAAGCTTTTGAAGTTTGAATGGTTGACTTCGGTCAAAACTTCAAGTAAATGACCTCATAATGAAACTTTTATTTTATGGTTCTGTTAAATCCAAAACATCAAGTTTGGTCTAGAAGAATCCTTGATTCGGTTTCCAAGGCTTCCAGGCTTACTTCGAGCTACTTTGGGGATTTTGGCTAAAAAGAGTCTTGGGTGTGGGATCCATTTTTTGTCAAGATGACCTCCAATGGAATTTTTGACATCTCTATTGAGTTTAAATAACTAATTTGGTGTGGTAACATAGTTCATTTGTGTACGCGGGTTTTTGAACCACTCTCGAGCACCCTATTGGAGTCTGTTAGGACTGAGCAAGTTTGGGTTGGTGCCTATGCCAGTATAGGCACTTATGTAGCCCAGGACCACTTAAATAGTAGACACTTTAGAGACCTTGAATCGCTTTAGCGATGGCCAATTTAATGGGCTTTCTAGCGAGGGACCTAGCCTCTTAAGCGGCCAAATGACCACTTTTACGGTCAATGCTAGTAGTTAAGTCAACTTTTCAACCCTTATTTCATTATGTTTGCTTTAATTATGAGACATTCAAAGCTTGATTCTTATAGAAAATATGTGTTTGTTATTGGGATTAACTTGGGGATTCGCATTGGAACCTTTTTAGACTCATTGTTGGCGCGATCAAACTCGTAGGTCTCCTTCAATATCCTCTAGTTTAGTCTTTGATGGTAAACCCTTGGTCTTGTTAGTGCATGACCTATTTTGGCTTGATTTTAAGCTTGGATTGTGCCCATTTGTAGGGCAGAAGCTCCTTAAGATTAATGGGACCTATTGACGGAGTCAATTTTGATATTCCCTATGTGGATCCCACAATATCATTTTGACTCATTTTTAGCCCCGTCTACAATTGTTGTAATATAGGTATTGTCTCAATTGTATTGATGTCAGGATCATTAATTCGATCGTATGACATCGATTGGAGGCGACTTGGAAGGGTAAAGCTTTGGTTTTGTAGAACTTAGAGTGTGCATGGTCGGTATCGAGGTAGGTTATGGCTTAGCATCCTAAGATTTGGCTTGTGATAGTATTTGTATGATGTTTGGCTAGACTTGGCTTAGCATCCTTAAACTTGGCTTTTATGGGTATCTTCAAAAAATAAGCATGTTTTAACCTACCTGTGATGCCTATTTTATTGTGTTGATCTGTTCACATGTTGTATTGGGGAATTACAATTGTTTTGGATCTTAGCCTAGGCTTAGTCTAGTGAGTGTCATAGAATTTCTATTTGGAGCTGTTAAGCCTTAGAAAATCCTTCTACATTGGTTCGAATAGTAATAGCTCCTTGTAGAATGACATAGCATACTTCGATTTGATAGTGTGAAACATTAACTCAATTATAACTTTGCCCTTATTAGATTTCCATATATAATCTCCCTATATTATTGCCCCGGTGCTAATTGGTTGTGAATTCAAGCCTTGTTGGACTATTTGATATTAGGCTTGGGTTTGATCTAGGAGTGAGTCATTGGTGACTCACAGTTGGGTTTCGATCCACAATAGATTTTTATGATGGCAAATTGTTAAATAAGGGATATTTCTTGACTTACACCAGCCGCAGTTCGAGTTTCAAATAGAGTCTTGACTATCTATTAGTCGCAGTTCAAGTTTCAGGAATATTACTTTTAGTTGGATTTATGTCCAGACAACATGGTTTGATTGGATTCTTCGGGGCTACTTAGAAGTGGTTTGAGTTACGAGTTTTGATCTCTCCAGTTCTGGGATATATCTATGTCATGACCCGAGACTACTCCTTAGTCATGACACGGTGATTACAGCCACAAGTGACCCCAATCTAATCTCATGGTCTAGCATGACACTAAAATTCACATAAAACAATACTGAAGATAACTAAATGCGGAACCAAACTGAAATAGTCTAAAAAATATCAATAGACAAATATCTGAGTGCATCTAGGTTGAATCTAAACTGACTGTCTGAAAGCCTCTACTAATATGAGTTGCTAGGACAGGCCCTTAGCTAACTCCCACTGTATGAAACTGAAAGTACATGACTAAAAAGAAACATAAAGGTTGTCCTAAAAAAGATGAGGACTCACCAAGCAAGATACTACATTGATCAGAGATTGTACTAATCATGACTCGAATGTTGAATTTTCAAACCTATATTATCAAATAATATAGGCAAAAAGTATGTGTTCAGTACATTGAATGTATTGAGCATGCAGAATATGCATAATAAATATGATAAGTAAACATGTTGAATTATAAAACATAAATGCTACAATGACAAAGCAAATATCTTGAAAACTGATAAAGTTGTACTGAATAACTGAATACTTGATCATGTAATAATTGAAAGACTGACTGTGGGAGATACTAAGACATATAACCATGTTAGCTACTACATGGAGTTTTATGTATAATCCTTATCTGAAAGGGCCAATATACTTTGCCAATTTATAAAGGTTGATCTGAGCTAATGTGGATCCACTAAACTAATATTAATAAAGACTAAGGAGTCGGCCTCAACTGACGAGAAGCCCCTCAAATCCTAGGTGTCACGTAGTTTTGGGACTTAGAGATTTCTACTAAAGTTAGCAACTTTAATTTGACCAAAATTTTTCATCCCTAAATCTGCTCGGTTCTAAGTATAACTCTCATGGAAGACATGCTATTAAACCAAAAAAAATAATAATTTGATAATATTGAATCAAACTAATAACTGATAAATACTGAATAGCTCACAAATCATGATAACTGATAATATACTAAAAGATACTTATCTGAAAGTATCATAAATCATGAAAAATTGATATTCTGTGACATGCATATAAATTCTAAGTCATGAAAATACATGTATAGTGGGGTTCATGAAATATCATTTAAAATATGGAATTCATAAATAAAACATGCAATAAAGGGCTATTCATGAAGAAGAGCTGATTTGTATTGGAAACCCATGAAAATCATAGAAATCTTAGGTTTGCATAAATCATAAAATGAAGAATTGAGGTTTTCTTAGGACTCAATAGGTGAAAATATATCCATTGATGAAATTCCACATATCTGGAATTAAGAACCCTAATTTGAATCCTTGAAAGGGGGATTGTGGATATCAATATGACTAGTGATAACCACTTTGAAGGTTCTACAGTTAGGACCATTGTAAAGGGGAGAGTCTCCCCTGCATCTTACCTACCTAGGATTAGAGTAGCCTTTTTCTTTTTCTTTCCTTTCCTTCTACTTTTTGACTGTGCAGGAACTTGTACACATGCAACATATCAATCCACAGTTGGAGGGCCAGCTATGTGTGCTGCATATTACAGCAGTGGCAGGATGGAGCACTTCACCATTTGGAGCTTGCAGCTTGTGGAATTCCTCCATACAACCAGAACTTACATCAAGGGGCTGGTGCTGGAGTGTCAGCAACTGAGCTTGGAATTCCAACAAATTACAGCATACAAGGAGAAACTACAGCACAGTTTTTGCTGTGCAAAATTTTTCTTGTTCTTTTACTTGTGCAGGTACAATACACAACTGCAACCTCCAAGAACAAGTTCTTCAGCATACAACAAATCATTAGAACATAAAGCAACATCAAGACATACCTGCAACAAATGGACTACAGCTGCAGCAACAGCCATCAAAATTCCAGCACAGGCCACAGCTGCAGCCCCCAACAAAAGCATCATGCAACATCAAATTGACTCCAAACTAGGCAGGAATACAGAAAATACAGTAGTTGCAAAGCCCAAGAAGTTTCAGCTCAAACGGAAATTTGGAGACGTTAGTCGAGCGACCTTGAAAAGGTTAGCCGAATTAAGTCTCCAAATGGAACACTTCACTACTTGGAGCTTCCAGCTTGTCCAAAAGGCCTCCAAATGTTGCAAGAACATAGAAAATACAGTATTTGCAAAGTCCAAGAAGTTTTACCTCAAACGGATAATTGGAGACGTTAGTCGAGCGACTTTGAAAAAGTTAGCCGACTTAACTCTCCAAATGAAGCACTTCACTACTTGGAGCTTCCAGCTTGTCCAAAAGGCCTCCAAATGTTGCCAGAACATAGAAAATACTGTAATTACAAATCCCAAGAAGTTTCATCCCAAACGGATAATTGGAGACGTTAGTCGAGCGACCTTGAAAAAGTTAGCCAACTTAAGTCTTCAAATGGAGCAATTCACTACTTGGAGATTCCAGCTTGTCCAAAAGGCTTCCAAAAGCTTGCAAGAACACAGAAAATACAGTAACTACAAGGCTCAAGAAGTTCCACCTCAAATGGATAATTGGAAACGTTAGTCGAGCGACCTTGAACAAGTTAACCGACGTAAGCATAATGAGGAGGTTGGTGTCTATTTGTTTTTGGTCTTGTTGGCTTGTATCTATGCATTTGCAGGTATCTGGAGATACATTAAAGCATGTTATAGTTGGGGACATGTTTACAAGCCATAACACACAAAAACTCCAACAACATGCAGCACACAAGGACAAACTACAAGTCCACAATGGACCTGCAGAACCACAGCACAATGTTTGTTGTGCAGAAGTATTGGAGGTATTTTTCTTCTTGTTCTTTTACTTGTGCAGGTACAATACACAACTACAATCCCAAAGAACAAGTACTTCAGCATACAACCACTCACTTGAACATAAAGCAACATCAAGACAGACCTGCAACAGATGGGCTACAGCTGCAGCAACAGCAGTGGCAAAAGGGTTGTTTTTCTTTGCAGATGCAGGGATTACAAAGTGCATGGTTACACTTGTAGATGCAGCCAACAAATACCATGATACAACACCTGCAACAGCCCTCCTGGATTCTGTGCAGGCACACAAGAACCCTCCAATATCCAAGGCTGCTGGAACATCAGAAGCTACAAAATTCTCGTTTCATCCTCCTTAGCTGATAATCATGATTGCGATGCTGTTGCATACTTCCCTTGGACTTACTTGGTACGACAAGACGAAAAAGGGCAAAGATAAAAAGAGCTTCTTCACCCCATGCAAGATAGAAGGTTCATATACTTGTTCTTCTTCAATTTAGCTATGTATGGTACGTAGCATAGTTGAATAGGACTAGTGTAGGTTACTTTCTTGTCTTTTCATGGAAGGGGAGAGTCTCCCTCATTTATGCTTTCTTAGTCGACTTGTATCGGGAGGAGTCCTCTCATAGGTTTACTACTTTCTAGTTATAGATAGCTCCTTTTGCTACTGGGATGAGTTAGCCGACCTTAATAGGTTAGCCGACTTATGAACCAATATAGGATCGGAGGTAAGGTTTATGTCCCCCTCCTTGTATTTTTCTGTTTTATTTTATGTTAAGGCTTGGGGGTGATGCTCAACCCCTGACTGTGCACGAGAGGTGGAAGCCTCGTGTAGGGTCTGTTCCCTCAAAAAAAAAAAAAGAAAAAAAAAAGAAAGGGGGATTGAAGCTTGGAACCTAGTTCTTGCTTTGAGTGGAAACTTTAGAAAGAAGAAACTTAATTTGGGGTGTAATATGTCTAAGAGAGGGTTTCGGTCCCTAAGAATCCCTTAATCCCACCTAGAATAGTCAAAATTGATATAATAGAGGATTAAAATAATGGGAAAAGGCCAAAACAGCCATGATTTAAAATTGTCAAAAGGCATCTATGAGGGTCATCTATGGTCTGTGGTTCTATTAATGGACCATAGATCCCTGTCCGTTGAAGTCAATCTAGGAAACTAAGTTTTTGAAGTTGGATTCCAGAAGACCTATCTACAGTCTGTATAACAAACTATGACCCATAAAAATATAAGTAAGAATCTGGATGAGTAGTGTTTGAGGTTTGATTTATGAGTCCCAACTATGACTCATAAAACCATCTATAATTCGTAAACACTACTCATCCTGTTCAGATGAAAAAAAACTTTTTGAAGCTTATCTATGACCCGTAAAAGAGTTTACGAGCTATAAATGCAACTTGTAAAATCTTAGACTTAAATTCCTATTTATGAAGTCTCATCTACGGATCCCCTCTATTGATCGTGGTTCCATTTATGAACCATAGATAGAGTCCGTCATAACCCAAATTCTGCAGAGTTCCATATTTCTGAACTTTTCAAAATATGATTTGTACTTAGGTACTTCCGATGTCTTAGAATATCTCCCTCTTGAGAATATTCGTCCTCGAATGGATTTTAAGTAGGCTGAAAAAGGTAGGGAAAGATCTGCAACTCAATACTAAAAGCTAAACACTAAAAACTGAAGGACCGACTGACTCCAAACTAAAATATGAAGACTGAACTGATTTCATAAATATTCATACATACTGAAACATGATTATAATTGAAAGACATAAATCTGCATAGAGTATTATGGAGAAACTCTTACCTCATACTGGAACTGAACGGGAAGGAAATAGGTGGGGGAGAGTACTTGGCCATCATATTTTCTTGTGTTTTCCATGTATCTCCCTCAACTAACTGGTTTATCCAAAGGACTTCCACTAAAGTGACTTCTTTGTTCATCAACTTACTAACGTGGTGGTCAAGAATCTCAATTGGGACCTCTTCGTAAGAGAGACTTTCCTTTACTCCAATGCTATCTAAGGGAACAACTGAAGTCGGATAACCAATGCACTTCTTCAAGAAGGACACATGAAACCCTGGGTGCACTGATTCTAGCTCTGCGGGCAAATCTAAATCATAAGGCACTTTTCTAATATTCCTCATAATCTAGTAAGGGCCTACATAATGAGGACTTAGCTTTATTTTCTACCCTAACATCATCACCCATTTCATGGGTGAAATTTCCAATAAACCCAATCATCAATAGTAAATTCAAGCTCTCTTCTCCTCACATCTGCGTAGAATTATTTCCTACTCTGGGTTGTTCCCAATTTTTCTCTAATAAGTTAAACTTTTTTCAAAGCCTCATGAACTGACTCAGGACCTATCAAAGCTACATTTCTAACCTCAAACCGACCTAAACTTCCTACCGTAGAGTGGCTCAAATAGAGCCACCTGAATGCTGGAGTGGTGACTTGTATTATAAACAAACTCAAGCAAACATAAATAATCATCCAATTACCTTTAAATTCAATCAAACTAGCTCTCAACATATCTTCCAAAGTCTAACTGCTCATTCATCCCCATTGCAGTAGAGTCGTTTCATGGTGGGGGGGGGGGACTAAGAGCAGTTCTTTTAATCAGCTCATTCAGCCTGGCTAGCTGTCTGTCGGTGAAAATCTATACTAAGCTGAACCTAAGTTCCAAGGTCTTTCTGAAATGATTTTCAAAACTGAGTACCCTGAATAAGATAATGGATAATAGAACTCCATGAAATTTAACCAATTCCTGAATGTAAAGTCTAGCATAATACTTGGCTGAATAAGAAATCTTAACTAAGAGGAAATGTGTTGACTTATTTATTCGGTTTATAACTACTCATATAGAATTATGTTGCCGATGCGTGCGAGGGAAATGTGTGCAAAATTCCATATTCAAATCTTCCCACTTCTAAGTAGGAATACTGACATCTTGTGTCATGCCCTGTGGTTTATGATACTCAACATTCACTTTTTGAAAATTTGGACATTTACCCATAAATTTAATAATATCCTTTTTCATCCCATTCTACCAATAGACTTCCCACATATCATGGTATATATTAGTGTCTCCCAAGTGAATAAAATATTGAGAATTGTGAGTTTTTGCTAATATCTGCTACCTCAAATCATCAACATCTGAAATATATACTCAATCCCAATAATGAAACACACCATCTCCTCCTTGGGAGAAAGCCTCCATAGCCTTTTTAAGGACTATTTCCTTCAACTCAACCAAGGTTGCATCATTATTTTTCTTTGCCTTAACATCCATCACAAGAGACGATTTTGACTCATTTTGAATAATCACTCCACCATATGTTGAATCCACCAGGAAAACCCATAAACCAACAAGTATGTGAACATCTCGAACTATCTCTTTCTTCTCATCCTCAATGTGAGCAACACTGTTCATGGACAACCTATTGAGAGCGTCCGCCGCTACATTGGCTTTACCTAGATGGTATAAGATATTCAAGTTAAAATCCTTCAACAACTCAAGTTATCTCCTTTAGCAAAGATTTAAATCTTTCCGGTTAAACATATAATGTAGGCTCTTATGATTTGTGAACACATCCACATGCGCACAATAAAGGTAGTGCCTCCAAATCATCAAGGAAAACCTTACTCTTGTCAACTCAAGATTGTGAGTCGGGTAGTTCTTCTCAGAAACCTTGAATTTCCTTGAAGCATAAGATATGACCTTACTATATTGAATCAACACACAACCTAGGACAATTCTAGAGGTATCTCAATACACTACAAAATTATCTGAACCCTCTGGTAGAGTCAAAATTGGAGTCTTTATAAGTTGATTGTGAACTTTTGAAAACTCTTCTCACAAGCTTCATACCACTAAAACTTGACTTTCTTCTAAGATAATTTGGACCATGGAGAAGAAATGGAGGAAAATCCTTCAATTAACTGTCTGTAGTAACTAGCTAAACTAAAGAAACTCCTGATATCTGAAGGAGAAAGGGGTCTAGGCCAGCTCTTGACTGTCTCATTCTTTTAAGAATCAACCTGAATGCCCTATCCAGAAACTATATGGCCAAGGAACGCTATTTACCTTAACAAAAATTCACACTCACTAAACATAACAAACAACTGGTGGTCCTTAAGGATCTGCTAGACAATACTCAAATGGCATGCCTAATTATCCTTGCTCTGAGAACATATCAAAATGTCATCAATGAAGACAATGAAAAACATATCCAAATATTGTTTGAACACCCTGTTCATTAAATCCATAAAAGATGTAGGAGTATTTATTAGTTTGAAAGACAACCACAAATTCATAGTGACCACACCAGGTCTTGAAGGCTTTCTTCAGAATATCACATTCTCTAAGTTTGAGCTGATGATAGATTGATCTGAGGTCTATCTTTGAGAAGAAACTACACCCTGAATTTTGTCGAACAAGACATCAATTTTGTTGATGGGATACTTATTCTTGATTATGACCTAGTTCAATTGGAAGTAATCGATGCACATTATGAGAGAATCATCCTTCTTAACAAGAAGAGAACTATAGCACCCAATGAAGAAATTATGGGTCTAACAAAACCTTTATCTATAATTAAGCTCAACTAGAGTTATTATGTAAGAAAGAATGGATAAAGGATGTGTATCTAGAGGAGGGTCTATTCTAAAGTCAATTTCTATTTTGTGAGGGACTCAAAGAAGAACTTCAGGAAACACTTATGGGAATTCATGCACAATTGGAACTAACTAAAGAGTTGTGGTTTTGGAATTGGAATCCTTAACTCATACTAGATGGTAGATGAAATCTTTGAAAATCATCTCTTTGGCCTTAAGGTAAGAAATAAACCAATCTATAGGCACTGAAGTACTACCCTTCCATTCTATGACTGGCCCATTCAAAATATGAAATTTAATTACTCTAGTTCTACAGTCGATTGAGGCTTAATAAAAATATACCCATTTAGATATGACTGTTTCACCAACAGAAATATAGACTAAGAAAGGTTTTAACAAGGTTTTGGGATTGATATCAAAATTTATTGCAATATAAAGAGTCACAAAGGAAAGTGTAGATCCTAAATCTAATAATGCATAAACATCAAGATGAAAAACTCATAACATACCCGTGACCAAATAAAGGGAGTCCTCATAATCCTATCGAGTTTGAAGAGCATAAAACCTTCTTTGGCACTATCCGCCACCAATACTAGATGCGGTGTCCTGCTGAGTCGAGTGACCTATTGAAGTTGCGAAGTGTTAGGTTGAGACTGGTGATAACCATCCCTGCCCTTACCTATGGCTGATGGACAATCCCTTTATATGTAACCTATCTTACCACATCTAAAACATCCACCACTACTGGTCATACACTCTCCCTAATGGTTCTTGCCACACTTCTGCCAGCCTTGAAATATGTGACCACTTGTGGCACTACCATGAGACTTAGAGCCTGATGCTCTATTTTTATTTTCCTATCTGAACTTAGGCACCAAAGCTCTAGTAAAAGATGGGGTCGAGCCTGAATAGTACCACCTTCTAATGTTTCTTATGAGTAGTCCAAACTATTTGTCCGAGCCCTCTTTTTGTCCCTATCACTCTTCTTAAGCTTTTCCTCCTTTATTTGTTAATTATGCATCATCAAGCGAGAGATGTCCATCTCATTGATAAACATCATCATTCTGCACTTTTTCACCATAGTCTCATAAACAAACTCAAGCAAACATAAATAATCATCCAATTACCTTTAAATTCAATCAAACTAGCTCTCAACATATCTTCCAAAGTCTAACTGCTCATTCATCCCCATTGCAGCAGAGTCGTTTCATGGTGGGGGGGGGACTAAGAGCAGTTCTTTTAATCAGCTCATTCAGCCTGGCCAGCTGTCTGTCGGTGAAAATCTATACTAAGCTGAACCTAAGTTCCAAGGTCTTTCTGAAATGATTTTCAAAACTGAGTACCCTGAATAAGATAATGGATAATAGAACTCCATGAAATTTAACCAATTCATGAATGTAAAGTCTAGCATAATACTTGGCTGAATAAGAAATCTTAACTAAGAGAAAATGTGTTGACTTATTTATTCGGTTTATAACTACTCATATAGAATTATGTTGCCGATGCGTGCGAGGGAAATGTGTGCAAAATTCCATATTCAAATCTTCCCACTTCTAAGTAGGAATACTGACATCTTGCGTCATGCCCTGTGGTTTATGATACTCAACATTCACTTTTTGAAAATTTGGACATTTACCCATAAATTTAATAATATCCTTTTTCATCCCATTCTACCAATAGACTTCCCACATATCATGGTATATATTAGTGTCTCCCAAGTGAATAAAATATTGAGAATTGTGAGTTTTTGCTAATATCTGCTACCTCAAATCATCAACATCTGAAATATATACTCAATCCCAATAATGAAACACACCATCTCCTCCTTGGGAGAAAGCCTCCATAGCCTTTTTAAGGATTATTTCCTTCAACTCAGCCAAGGTTGCATCATTATTTTTCTTTGCCTTAACATCCATCACAAGAGACGATTTTGACTCATTTTGAATAATCACTCCACCATATGTTGAATCCACCAGGAAAACCCGTAAACCAACAAGTATGTGAACATCTCGAACTATCTCTTTCTTCTCATCCTCAATGTGAGCAACACTGTTCATGGACAACCTATTGAGAGCGTCCGCCGCTACATTGGCTTTACCTAGATGGTATAAGATATTCAAGTTAAAATCCTTCAACAACTCAAGTTATCTCCTTTAGCAAAGATTTAAATCTTTCCGGTTAAACATATAATGTAGGCTCTTATGATTTGTGAACACATCCACATGCGCACAATAAAGGTAGTGCCTCCAAATCATCAAGGAAAACCTTACTCTTGTCAACTCAAGATTGTGAGTCGGGTAGTTCTTCTCAGAAACCTTGAATTTCCTTGAAGCATAAGATATGACCTTACTATATTGAATCAACACACAACCTAGGACAATTCTAGAGGTATCTCAATATACTACAAAATTATCTGAACCCTCTGGTAGAGTCAAAATTGGAGTCTTTATAAGTTGATTGTGAACTTTTGAAAACTCTTCTCACAAGCTTCATACCACTAAAACTTGACTTTCTTCTAAGATAATTTGGACCATGGAGAAGAAATGGAGGAAAATCCTTCAATTAACTGTCTGTAGTAACTAGCTAAACTAAAGAAACTCCTGATATCTGAAGGAGAAAGGGGTCTAGGCCAGCTCTTGACTGTCTCATTCTTTTAAGAATCAACCTGAATGCCCTATCCAGAAACTATATGGCCAAGGAACGCTATTTAACTCAACAAAAATTCACACTCACTAAACATAACAAACAACTGGTGGTCCTTAAGGATCTGCTAGACCATACTCAAATGGCATGCCTAATTATCCTTGCTCTGAGAACATATCAAAATGTCATCAATGAAGACAATGAAAAACATATCCAAATATTGTTTGAACACCCTATTCATTAAATCCATAAAAGATGTAGGAGTATTTATTAGTTTGAAAGACAACCACAAATTCATAGTGACCACACCAGGTCTTGAAGGCTTTCTTCAGAATATCACATTCTCTAAGTTTGAGCTTATGATAGATTGATCTGAGGTCTATCTTTGAGAAGAAACTACACCCTGAATTTTGTCGAACAAGACATCAATCTTGTTGATGGGATACTTATTCTTGATTATGACCTAGTTCAATTGGAAGTAATCGATGCACATTATGAGAGAATCATCCTTCTTAACAAGAAGAGAACTATAGCACCCAATGAAGAAATTATGGGTCTAACAAAACCTTTATCTATAATTAAGCTCAACTAGAGTTATTATGTAAGAAAGAATGGATAAAGGATGTGTATCTAGAGGAGGGTCTATTCTAAAGTCAATTTCTATTTTGTGAGGGACTCAAAGAAGAACTTCAGGAAACACTTATGGGAATTCATGCACAATTGGAACTAACTAAAGAGTTGTGGTTTTGGAATTGGAATCCTTAACTCATACTAGATGGTAGATGAAATCTTTGAAAATCATCTCTTTGGCCTTAAGGTAAGAAATAAACCAATCTATAGGCACTGAAGTACTACCCTTCCATTCTATGACTGGCCCATTCAAAATATGAAATTTAATTACTCTAGTTCTACAGTCGATTGAGGCTTAATAAAAATATACCCATTTAGATATGACTGTTTCACCAACAGAAATATAGACTAAGAAAGGTTTTAACAAGGTTTTGGGATTGATATCAAAATTTATTGCAATATAAAGAGTCACAAAGGAAAGTGTAGATCCTAAATCTAATAATGCATAAACATCAAGATGAAAAACTCATAACATACCCGTGACCAAATAAAGGGAGTCCTCATAATCCTATCGAGTTTGAAGAGCATAAAACCTTCTTTGGCACTATCCGCCACCAATACTAGATGCGGTGTCCTGCTGAGTCGAGTGACCTATTGAAGTTGCGAAGTGTTAGGTTGAGACTGGTGATAACCATCCCTGCCCTTACCTATGGCTGATGGACAATCCCTTTATATGTAACCTATCTTACCACATCTAAAACATCCACCACTACTGGTCATACACTCTCCCTAATGGTTCTTGCCACACTTCTGCCAGCCTTGAAATATGTGACCACTTGTGGCACTACCATGAGACTTAGAGCCTGATGCTCTATTTTTATTTTCCTATCTGAACTTAGGCACCAAAGCTCTAGTAGAAGATGGGGTCGAGCCTGAATAGTACCACCTTCTAATATTTCTTATGAGTAGTCCAAACTATTTGTCCGAGCCCTCTTTTTGTCCCTATCACTCTTCTTAAGCTTTTCCTCCTTTATTTGTTAAGTATGCATCATCAAGCGAGAGATGTCCATCTCATTGATCAACATCATCATTCTGCACTTTTTCACCATAGTCTCATAAACATCAGAGACAAACTTTCTCATGTGGGCCCTAGAGTCATCCATTATAGTCAGAGCATATTTCGAGAGTTGAGTAAACTTTGAAGAATACTCATTCACTTTCATGTTTCCTGCTTCAAATTGATGAACTCTTGGACCTTAGCTTCCCTTAACTCTAGCAGAAAGAACCTATCCAAAAAGCAACCTCAAACTTATCCTAATCAATTGGGTCTGCATATTCAGCCTTGTCATCCTTCCACTACTTATACCAAATCTGAGCCACTCCCTTCAAATGATAGGCAGCTAAGTCTGAACTCTCAACTGATAAGCAACTATGTCTGAACTCTCAACTAGAGTGACACTCATAATCTCATTAATCTTCTAAATACCCTCAATGAACTCTTGTGGATCATCATCTACCTTCGAACTATGGAACTCTAGAGGGTTCATCCGAGTGAAGTCCCAAACTCTAGCAACTACTATATTTTTATTTGGATTGACTGTGGCTACAACCTCTTAGTTGTCCTTAGCAGTTATAGCTTAGGCTAACACATGAAAAAAAAACCAAACTCAGTATGAGACACATGCTCATTCAATGGGTCTGCTTGAGCTAGTAGTGCTGGTTGATCCTCATTTTTGTTCTTTCTCATATAGGATCTTCTAGGAGGCATGATGTTGTAAACTTGTATAGCACGAGTTAGAAGGAGATTATACAGAGTTGTACTTTATTACATGACACAGTGAAAAAAGATAATATAGGTTTGGACGTTCATAGATGTGGCGCGCTTCACACTCTTGAATAAGACTCTAGTTAATACGACTTTCAGATATCATAAGATACTTAAATCTGATGCTCTGATACCAAGTTTTTCACGATTCGAATTTTCCCCTTAGTTACGATGCAGTGCTTAGAGACACAAGTAACCCCTAAACTAATCTCATGATCTGGTATGACACAAATATTCACATAAAATGGTACTGAAGATAACTAAATGTAGAACTATATTTAAATAGTCTAAAAAATATCAATAGACAAATATCTGAGTACATATAGGCTAAATCTAAACTGACTGTTTGAAATCCTCTACTAATATGAGATGTTAGGACAAGCCGCTAGATAACTCTAGTTATCTGAAACTCAAAGTAAATGACTAAAAAGTAACATAAGGGTTGTCCTCGAAAAAATAAGGACTCACCAAGCAAGCTACTACACTGATCAAATATCCAAATATTGAACGTCCAAACCAATATTACCAAATAATATAGACAGATAGTATGCAGTCAATACTTTAAATGTAATGAGTATGTAGAATATGCATAATCAGAATGATAGTTAAACATGCTGAGCTGTAAAACATGACTGATGCAATGACCAATTAAATATCATAAAAATTGATTAAGTTGTACTGAAATAGCTGAATACTTGATCATGTAATAACTGAAAAACTTATCGTATATAACAATGTGAGCTTCTACATAGGGTTTGATGTATAATTCCCATCTAAATAGCACAATATAATTTTTCAAGTTATAATGGATGATCTAAGCTAATGTAGATCTACGAAGCTAATATCTATAAAGGACTAAGGAGCCGACCTCAACTGATGGGAAGCTTCTTAAATTCTAAGGTGGCACGTAGTTCTAGGACATAGATATTTCTACTAAAGGTTCACGAATGCTGACTGAAATCCTTTATTCCTAAATCCACTTTGTGCTAAGTATAACTTCCATGGAACATATTCTATTAAACCAAAAATAGTAGTACTCTGATAATGTTAAATCATGTATATGATTGATACATACTGAGTAGCTCATAAATCATGATAAATGATAATATATACTAAAAGATACTTTATATGAAAGCATCACAAATCATTAAAGGTTGATAATATGAGACATGCATCTGAAATACCATAATTTTGAATCATGAAAATACTTGTATATTTGGGTTCATGAAAATATCATTTAAAACATGGAATTAATAAGTAAAACATGCAATCAAGGGTTTTTCATGAAGAAAAACTGATTTGCATTGGAAACCCATGAAAATCGTAGAAACCCTAGGTTTGTAGGAATCATAATCTAAAGAATTGACGTTTTCTTGGGACTCAATAGGTGAAAAGATACCTATTGATGAAATTCCACATACATGGAATGAAAAAACCTAGCTTGAATCTCTTGAATGGGGACTTGAAGCTTCGGACCCTACTTGGAATGAAGAAACCTACCTTGAATTTCTTGAATGGGGACTTGAAGCTCTAGACCATAATTTTTGCTTGAGAGGAAACTTGAGAAAGAAAAAACTTGATTTGGGGTGTAAAGCATGCAAGGAAGGGTTTAAGACCCTAAGAATCTCTAAATCCCACTTATAATAGTCCAAAATGACGTAGTATAAGGATTAAAAGAATGGAAAAAAACCAAAAAGACCCTGAATAAAAATTATTGCAAGGCATCAAAGAGGGCCATCGATGGTCCGTGGTTCCATATATAGACCATAAATCCCTTTTTGTAGAAGTTAGGCTAGGAATATGCATTTCTAAAGTTGTATTCCATGAGACCTATCTACAGTTCATAGAATAAACTATAAGCCGTAAATGGTGTTTGTAAGAATTAGGGAAATTTTGAGTTTCTGAGGTTTGGTTTACAAGTCCCAACCATGACACATAAAATCATCTACGATCCATAAGTACTATTCATCCTATTCAAATGAAAGACCAAGTTTCTTAAGTTGATCTATGACTCGTAAAAGAGTTTACGAGCCGTAAACTCAACTTGTAATTCATAGACTTAAATTCCTATTTCTAAAGTCTTTTCCATGGATCCAATCTATGACTCATGGTTCCATTTACAACCCATAGATGGAGTCTGCAAAAATCCAAATTCTATAGACTTTAGTTTTTCTAAACTTTTCAAAACATGATCTGTACTTGGGTGCTTCTGAGGGGTTACAATCCACTCTTAGCTAAGATTATAGTTAGCTCTTCTATGTACTCATTGGGCTTATGGGGGTCCATTTGGGTTATTTTCATTTCAATTGTGTACGAGTGTACCTTCTAGGCTTATGGGAGTCCAGTTAGGTCATAATTAGTTGTTTTACTTTATCTCTCCACTTCATGTTAGATGTTAGAGGCACATTATTAGGCTTATCACTATGGTTTTTTTTCCACTGGCTTCTTGATACCATTTTACTTCTTGTTTTTTATTATGTATTTGCTTTCCAAGATTAGTCATCCTACTATACCTATTGAGTACCCTTTATTTTGATACTCATACTACAATTTGCATATATTTTTCCCTGAAGCAGATCTGAGCTCTAATCAATAACATTGATCTTGTGCTTAAGGAAGCCTTCCATATCTTTAGATTCTCATGGGTTAGTAACTTAGTTTTTGTGTC
Organism: Solanum dulcamara; assembly: GCF_947179165.1. Lineage (NCBI taxonomy): Eukaryota > Viridiplantae > Streptophyta > Magnoliopsida > Solanales > Solanaceae > Solanum > Solanum dulcamara. The sequence goes on from NC_077240.1 coordinate 43,792,904, forward strand.
CTTCAATACTTGGGCCAACCACTTAATTTGCTTTTTGTTACATAACATCTTATAGTCATACTTAGATTTGTTGTCCGACTCTCTCTCTATAGTCTGGCCTATATAAGAATCTATTGATAGTGTGCTCAAAGATGTCCACTCGATATCCACAGACTGTTACACTATAGAGACTTAGAAGGTCCTTAGCTTTATGTCCCTGGGTGAAACTATTCTCCAATGTGGCCATATAATTTGCATAGAATTTATGAACTTGTTTTGGACAATAATCTCTTAGTAGCCTACTAACACAGTACAGGCGATAGTTGATGTGTTGGGTCTTTACGACAATTTTAACATAAAAAACGGTAGATTAGTATGCGTTACAAGCATATTTTAGTGGGTATGATGTGTGGTTTGTTTATTTTTTAGAAAATAGGAGTCTCACATGGTTTTTGGAATGATCAACAAGTTACTGTGTAAAAACTGGCCAAGTGTAGGTTCACGTAAGCTTTCACAGATCATGGACGACTGAAAGCTCTATGGTAGGGCCTCATGAAAAATTGCTGAGACTGTGTGAAGAAATTGTGTCCAATTGCATTCCTACGACACCCTTAATGGGGCGTGTAGGATTGCACGAGCCATGAAAGGTTTCGTGATTGGTGATCAAAATAAAATTGGATCTAGAAAAATATCAAGGAAGACTCCATGAGCCCGTTCACGAGTCGTTTATAGTTTCACGGATCTTGATTAGTGCCCTTGAAGGGAACAAAATCTCAACTAATGGTACAATTCATGGATCATAGTTTTTTGAATGTACCGTGAAATTTCCCCGTGAAGATGTATCAATGCATAAGATTTTTGAAGGAGATGACCACAATTACACATCCACGGAGTGTAAATAGCTCCAAGGCTCGTGAAGTGTCATCATGACATGCGTCGATCCCGATTTCCTATTTGTTTTAGTATTTGACTTTTTCTCTTCTATAAATACTCGAAGTTATTTTACAACTAGGGTTCCGTATTTTTTCAGTTTTTTTGAGTATTTCGTGAATATAGTTGAAGCTACACTCTACTACTTTTGGAGATTAATTCTTGAAATATCATTTGGGTTTTCCTTCTTGATTTTTGGTTCATTTGTTTGATTCAAGGTTTACTTCTCCATTTGTGTAGGTATTGGTTCATGAATTATCTACAAATTCTTATTCTTTTACTTACAACTAGGGTTGTGGGAACTATAACTACTTAATTCAATAGGCAAGACGTAGTATTGGTATTCATGATTTATTTTTGTATGTATTGTGATTTCTTCATTTAGAAGTCCTTCTTAGTGAGTGCACACATTAAGAACTTGCCCATATTCATTGCTTTCCCGGGAGGGAGGTAGTGATTAGAAAAAGAATATCACAACAGTAATTCGAAGAGTCTGACTTTGAAAGAAGGGATAAACTTTATCTATGTTACTTGAGACCGGGAGGAGATAGTAGTTTGAGATCTAGAGCGAGGTTTAGTAAATCATACATTTTGAGACTTGAAGGATATGAATGAGATACTTCTAAAAAGGACCGAAAAGTGAATTATATTACTACCTCGCTCGCTAGATTTTGTATGCAATACATTGAATGATATCTCAAAGACTTGTGAACTTTGCTCTAGTGGATGTGATGCTAACATGGATAGTGCAGGAGCTACTGGAGCTATCATCCTCCTATCACTACCTCTAGGTGTGAAGTTCACCATAACTAGTACCATGCCGCAGATGTTGAAACCTAAAGGAACATTTAGTGGAGAAGCAAATAACGATGCTAACCAACATATGATGAACTTTGTTGCTATCTTCAATTTATTTGAAATCCCTGGGTTAGACAATCAGCCCTGATACTGTGCCTGTTTTCATTGCCTCTATATGGAGAGGTATTAAAGTGGTTGAATATGCTTCCACATGACTTAATCACCACCTGGAGGGAGTTGAGGGAAGTATTTTTGGAAAGGTTTTTCCCACCATACAAGAAGCTACAAATCAAGGATGAGATTGGTTCTAATAAGCAGCTACCTACTAAAGTAGTGCATGAGACTTGGGAAAGATTCAGGTAGAAGCTAAAGCAGTGTCCAAATCACAACCTAATAGATGAGCACTTGAAAGAGGTATTCTACAGATCTTGTAATTTTGTAACTAAGCCAGTCATATATACAACTTGTGGTGGTTCATTCATGGCTAAGACATTTCAGGAAGCCATTACAATTCTAGATCAGCTCGTAAAGAATAGCAGAGCTTGGTACACTAGAGACACTGATATAGGAGGTTTTGGTTTTCTATTTGAGATATCAGCTAAGCAGAAGCAAAAGGATAAAGAGCGTGATCAGGACATGGACCACATGAGAACTCAGATAGATCTGTTAACCAACTGTTTGTTAGGTGAAGGACTAGAAAATATAAAAGGTATGGATACTGGTAGTCGATATTATAAACCTGAGTTTGATTATGAGGAGGAAGCTAAGTTTCTAAATAGCCGAGGGGGTTTTCAGACATATAACTCTGAAACTAAGGTTTGAACTTTTATTGAGATAACTACTATGACCAGACAGTTAATCATGATCAAGGAAATTGGAAAAACAAGGACAACTTCAAGAATGATAGAGGTGGGGTTTATGTGCCACCAATAAACAGATATCGAGCCAGAAACAATAGTGGGAACTCTAAGCTAGAAGACATTATGACAAAGGTCCTACAGAAGGTGGAGACGACTGAGTCTGGAGTCATATATCTGAGAGGCAACATGACTAATATCAATCAGTTGGTACTAACATGGTGTAAAATCATAGGAAAGATGGGCAATGCATGGTAGTGACAACGAGGAGTGGTAAGGTACTTTTTGACACTATTATTGTAGGCACTGAGCAGGCCAAGGATGTTGTTTCTGAGGTTGAGGGACAAGCATGGCATTAGGCAGATAAGGAATTATGATTGATGATGATGATAAGCTAGTATTGGGGCAGAAAAAGACTGAGGAAAATAATGGTACAAAGAAAATAGAGGTAGAAGGACCTCACCCTTTGCCACATGTTCGCAAGCTACTGCCTTTATTTCCCTATAGATTGAAGAAAAAAGCCAAGGATGGAAAGTTTCTGAAGTTTATTTCAATACTTAAGGAAATATCGATCAACATCCCACTGGTGGAAGCGCTAGAGAAAATGCCAGGTTATGCCAAGTTCATAAAAGATTTGGTTACAAAGAAGAGGACAGTTTCTTTTGAGCCAATCGATAATTTACATCACTGTAGCGCCATTGCTACAAGATCATTGGTGGAAAAGAAAGAAGTTCCAGGAACATTCACCATACCTTGCACCATTGGTGCTTTTGATTTTGCAAGGGTTTGATGTGATTTGGGAGCTAGCATAAATTTATTGTCGCTAGCCATCTACAGACAGTTGGGCCTGAGAGCTCCCAAACCTACTTCTATACGGCTCTTATGGCGGATAGATTTGTGAAACGTCTAGTAGGAATTTTGTGTGATGTGTTGGTGCAAGTAGGCAGGTTCGTTTTCCTTGCTAATTTTGTCATACTAAATTGTCAGGTTTATTTTGAGGTTCCTATTATCCTGGGGAGCATTTTTGGCAACTAGCAGAGCATTAGTAGATGTAAAGAGTGGTGAACTTATATTAAGACAAAATAATGAAGAAGTCAAAGTTCAATGTATGTGCCTCCATAAAGCAACCAAAAGATATGACTGTGATGTATGTGTTTGATATTGAGGTAGAAAGTGCCATTGATGTACCCATTTAAGAAAGTCTTACTGTTGATCCTTTAGCAACTGTACTCATGAATTTCTATGGTGATGGTATTTAGGGGTACAACGAATCTGCAAATGCTTTGCAGGGTGTAGGTTCACACTCATACGCCCCCAAGAAACTTGATCTTGACTTAAAGAATAGGCGGAATCCACCTGTTAAACCATCTATAGAGGAGCCACCTGTACTTGAGCTTAAAGAATTGGTTGTCCATGCTTGGTAAGCATAAAACCTTGCCAATAATTATTGCTGCAGATTTGAGTGAAGAATAGGTTACAACAGTGGTAGAGATATTGTAGAGGTATAAGAAAGCCATTGGTTGGACTATTGCTGATATTATAGGTATTCCTCCAAGCATTTGCACTTACAAAATTCAGTTGGAGGAGGATTGCATTCCTAGTATCGAACACCAGAGGAGATTAAACCCCATATGCAAGAGGTGGTAAAGAAGGAAATTATTAAGTGGTTAGATGCATGTGTGGTCTATCCCATATCCAACAACAACTAGGTGAGTCCTGTTCAATATGTTCCTAAGAAGGGAGGTATGACAGTCATCGCAAATGAAAATAATGAGCTAGTCCCACTTAGGCCAGTTACTGGATAGCGATTTTGCATGGACTACATAAAGCTTAACAAATAGACTTTGGAAGATCGTTTTCCAATGCCCTTCATGGACTAAATATTAGATAGGTTGGCAGGCAGAGGTTGGTATTATTTTCTTGATGGGTACTTTGGCTATAACCAGATATGTATAGCACCGAGGACTAGGAGAAGACTACCTTCACATGCCCTGATGGCACATTTGCATTCAAGCACATTCCATTCGGACTATGTAATGCTCCTACTATATTCCAGCGCTACATGATATCTATATTCTCTGATATAGTGGAGGATACTATTGAGGTATTTATGGACTATTTTTCATTAGTAGGTGATACTTTGAATGCTTATTTATTGAATCTTATCAGGGCTTTGCAGAGATGTGAAGAGGCTAACCTAGTCTTGAATTTGGAAAATGCCACTTCATGATCAAAGAGGGTATTGTGCTAGGCCACAAGATTTTTGAAAAGGGTTGGAGGTCGACAAGGCAAAGATAGAGGTGATGGAGAAATTATCTCTCCCTATCTCTATAAAAGGTGTCTGTAGCTTCCTGGGTCATGTAGGTTTTTATCGGCATTTTATCAAAAAATTCTCTAAAATTGTACACCCTATGTGCAAGTTATTGGAGAAGGAGATAAAGTTCTACTTTGATGAGACGTGCATGAAAGCATTTGAGTGCTTGAAGGAGAAGTTAATCTCAACTCCAATGATTATTGCTCCTGATTGATCTACCCCATTTAAACTCTTATGTGATGCTAGCGGTGTGGCTTTGGGGGTTGTGCTAGGGGAAAAAATGCAACAAGATCTTCCATCCCATATACTATGCTGGTAAAGCGTTAAATGCAGCCCAGAAGAACTATAATATCATAGAGTAGGAACTGTTGGTAGTATTTTATGCATTCGAAAAATTTAGAGTGTACCTTTTAGGTACCAAGGAGATAGTGCACATTAACTATGCAGCGTTGCAATATTTGATGACGAATAAGGATGCTAAGCCAAGGTTAATGAGATGGGTCCTGTTGCTCTAGGAATTTGATTTTGATGTGAAGGACCATAAATGGAGTGAAAATCAGGTAGCTGACCATTTGTCCAGGTTGGAAGATGAAAGTAGAGGTAAGAATGAGCTTGATAATGAATATTCCTTCTCAGATGAATAGGTTTTGGCTGCCACTCTAGATCTTATTCCTTGTTTTGCTGATTATGCTAACTATCTTGTTAGTGATCTTATGCCTGGAGATCTTATTCTCCATCAGTGAAAAAGGTTCTTACATGATATTAACAGGTACTTCTGTGATGATCCATACTTATTCAGGATGTGTGCCAATAATGTAATCAGGAGGTGTATCCAAGAAGCAGAAATGTTATGCATTTTGGAGGCCTGCCACTCATCACAGGTAGGTGGACACCATAGTAGGAGCCGTACAGCACAAAAGATACTACAATGTGGATACTACTGTTCTACTATCTACAAAGATGCACATGACTTGGTGAATAGTTATGACCAGTGCCAAAGGCAGGGGAACATATATAGGTGTCAAGAGCTACCTATCATACCAATTCTGGAAGTAGAGTTGTTTGATGTATGGGGCATCGATTTCATGGTTACGTTTATAAGCTCATATAGGATGAAATACATTCTGGTAGAGGTTGATTATGTCTCAAAATGGGTGGAAGCTGTCGCTTTACCAGATAATGAGAGTAAGAGTGTTTCTTGTTTTCTGCGGAGAAATATTTTTTCCAGGTTTGGGACTCCTAGGGCTATCATCAGTGATGGGGAATCCCATTTCTGCAATAAGATCTTCCAGACTCTACTGAAAAAACATGGTGTTAGACAACACAAGGTAGCCACTCCATATCATCCTCAGTCTAGTGGGAATGTTGAAGTGTCAAACTAAGAAATCAAGGAGATTATAGCCAAGTCTGTGAATGCCAACAGGACTGATTGGGTAAGGAAGTTTGATGATGCTATATGGGCATATAGGATAGCTTTCAAAACACCTATTATTATGTCCACATACCAGTTAGTGTTTGGAAAGGCATGTCATTGCCTGTGGAGCTAAAACATAAGGCGTTGTGGGCACTAAAAAAGTTGAACTTGAATTGGAGTGAAGCTGTGCATATGAGGCTAGATCAAATCAATGAGATGGACAAATTTTGCTTGTGTGCGTATGAAAGTGCTGGTTTTTACAAAGAGCGAATGAAACTATATTATGATAGACATATTGAGCAGTGCAAATTCAGCATTAGGGATTAAGTGTTGTTGTTTAATTCCAGGATGAGGTTGTTTCTAGGCAACTATGGTCAAAGTGGTCTGGACCTTTCACTATCACATAAGTATTTTCTCATGGAGTAGTTGAATTGAAGCTCAGGATGGTCATAGGTTCAAAATGAATGGACAATGGTTGAAACGGTACTTGGGATATCCGAACGAAGTGGAAATTATTGAAGAACCCAGCTTGATGAAGTCTAAGTAGTCAAGGAACCTGCGTTGTGCTGCGATGTTAAATCAAGTGCTACTTGGGAGGCAACCCAAGGATTGCATTAGTATAAGATAGGCTAAATTCTTTTATTTGATGTTTTTATAGTGTCATAGTATCTTCAATGAGTACTACAAGGTCTCAAAAGAGTAGAAGAACATTAAAAAGTGGCCAAGGTTCCCCACTACGGGCACCTATATAGACCGTACAAGGAAGCACTGACCGTGTAGAACAACCGTGGTAGAGATTCAGAGGTTCAGACTTGTAGGGAAGGGACCATGATAAAGTACCAAGGACCGTGGTGAGAACCACGGGCCTTGAAATCCTACGTGGTGACCACTCTCGAACATCCTCAGAAGATAATCCAAGGCAAGGAACACGGACTACCACCATGGGCTATGGAATGTTTCATGGACCATGGTGTGATCCGTGGTGGCCACTTCTGTAGGCCTCTTGTAGGACCTGCACCATGTCCACATTTTATGGGCCGTTAGGACCTTAACGGACCATGTAGGTCATTTGTGAAGAAAGTTCAGAGACATATCTAGCGAACTTCAAAAAATTGTATTTTCCCAAGTCAAACATCATGGGACCCCACCACTTACCATATGGATCACCACATTCTATGGTGGTGCAGCTTAAAAAGCACTGCCTTAAGGAGCTCTAGGATTACATGAGGGATTATGATCCATGATGAACTTTATGAACTGTTTTGCCCTCTTGCAACCCAGATCAGACCACCTCTATTTTATCCAATACCCATGTCATGAAAGGGTAGTATGATTTATGGTGATCTTCACGAATATACACCATGAGTCATGAATCCTAATTGGCTAAATCTCAATTAGTTGACCCAATTTCGACTCGGATGAAATTTATTTAGGGATTTATAATTTATTACCCATTTCCACCTAAATTTGGGTCACTCTTCTTCTCTCTTACTACAAATAAACTCAACAAACACCTTTTTCAAATCCTTGTCATGAAAACCCTTCCCCTTCCCAAGGATTCAAAGTGCAAATAATGTTTTGTGGGTGTAGTTGCGTGCCCTAATTTTTAGAACTGTGAAACTCACAAGTGTGAAGTATACATTGAACATATCAAGTAAGTCCTTCTTTCAGTTCTTTGTGTTGGTGTTGTGTTGTTGTTAAGAATATGAAGTGATGTAAATTGCGAGTTTAAAAGACTGGGATATATTTGAATTTGATGTCTTTGTGATCGTTCAGATGATGTGGTGATTTGAATTAGAATTGTGATAATGTGACATATGAATTAAGTATATGATTATATTAGTTTGAACATGAATTTGTACTTGTTGTTTTGTATGTTTTAATGGGCTGCATTTGTTTCAAATAGTGTAAGGATTGAGTTGTGAAGAGTGAGGTATTCGTGAATGGATGAATTATGAGAGGTCAGAGAGGATGACCTTCAATATGAACCATATTGCACTCAATGATCTGTGATAGAGGCCCGTTATCTCCATTTCTAGAGAAGTCCAAGTGTAGGATCACGGGAGGCTCTACGGACTATGAATTTCATCACGAGGCCGTGGTGTTGTTCCGTGGTCCCAATACTTAGAAAATTTTTAGAGGAACTCCTGAGACATAGATTCTGGAAGGCAATACAGGAGCCTTCACGGTCCGTGATGACCTTCACGATCTGTGATAACCTTCATGGCCTGTGAAGGTCTCCCATCTTCAAACACTTCAAAAGTTTTTTGGAATCCTAAAAATCCTAAAAAACATTTTAAAAATAGTTTGGTTTGTGATTACCCTATGATGGATTGAGTGACGTCACTTCTTAACGATTATTCTTATGCTTACATATTAGTGGGGACATCTGAGTACCCGTTCAAAATTCGTGGCACTTTATTGATTATATACTAACTATTCGTCTTCTTTTCAGGTACCTTGGGACCTAAATGCACAAAACACATAAAATCCAAGTCTCCACTTCACGACTTTCCATCCCAAGAATCAGAAGCAAACTCAGCACACGAGTTAGGAGAATAGACATTTATTAGGTCCGAAGTCTGATATGACACAATTGTCTCACCTCACTCACCATGCACTACTAGAGCAATGGCTGCCGCTGAAGTTGAAACTGCTCACTCCCAATCAGAAGAGGGGGCAGCGAGGTCGAAAGATGAACAAAATAGTGAGGGTTAGCAGTCTGGAAAAGAAGGTAATGGTTCTGAAAATGGCAAAGAGAAAGCTGAGAGCGCGACAGTATTGAGCGGCATGCAGTCATCCAGACATATGATCCAGTTAAATAAAGGGCTCTCATAACTTCTTACGGACTCAATGATCGGTCTTGGGGGCTCAAAAAATATTTAATAATGGTCTGGCTAAATGGTCCAGCGAAATAAGCAAATAGGCCATAGTTCTAGAGATTAGAGTTATGATCGACAACCTATCCTTAGTGCCCGAGATAAAGGCCTTATTCGGAAACCATCGGTTTGGGTAGATGTGTAGACCGCAGGAGAGCTATTCTGAGCTGCTTATCCAAGAGTTCTATTCTACATAGGCAACGACCATCCTAAACTCAATCCTTGATGAGACTTTACGAAAGAAGAAGAAGTCTCTAGCCTTGAAGCTGCCTCCGCTAGATTCAATACAGTTGAGGGGTTCTCGAGTTGACATATCGGAGGCCACTATTCTCTAATTTTTAAATAGTCCTTAGTATACTCCACACCATCAGGTATGTATGAGCATCAATATCACTTAGAGATAGGCGGGGAGCGGATGGATCAACCCACATACCAGACTGGGATTCTGAGATGGATTGCATAGGTGACTAACCCGAGACAACCAATCAGCAAGGCATCTCTCACTTTCGCGGCTAAAATTTGGTGGGCTGTAGTCCATGCCCAGTTGAGGTCCACTATTAATGATAATATCCTTCTCCCATCTCAGGCATCTTTGGTAGCCTGCATCATGTCTCAAAATACTTTGAATGTGGGTAGGTTAATACCGACATAGATGCGTGACCGGGTACTTAATGAAAAAGTTGGTCTCCCCTTTCCTTGTCCAATTCGATTGATATGTGTTCACTATAAAGTTCCTTTTGGCTAATTCTTGGATAAGCACACCACAGTCACTAAGTCTACAAATATTGCCCTGATCAAAGATGTCAAGAACCCCTTCTATAAGGTTAACACATCCCAAGCAGTTGTCCCAATGACTATCACACTAGGCCCACCTCTAGTTAATTTTTTATTAGGAAGAGTCTCTTCTGCCCCACAAATCGGCGATGCTTTTGAGCAGCCCGAGGGTGAGAGTCGGCCTCCTCCAACTACAATAAGTACTGGGATGATGGTGACTGTGCTGTATGATTTCCTTGCACGCCTGGTAGCCGAGCACTGTCAGACTAGTACACCAGTGGACTAGATAATAGAGTGTCTTCCACAGGTTGTTCAAACTCAAGACGACCAGCAAATTGAGACCCGCTTTCTCTCAGATCTCAGTTAGGAGATTTCACTATTGTAGGTTCGTGTTGATGGCTTAGAGGCCCACATTACCACTTAGATGGCTAGCCTAGTTACTATGGAAATAGATTCCATGCTATTTCTGTTGGCCGACCTACGAAGAGACTTAATTATATTTGAGGAGAGATCCTTTGCTACTACACCACCAGTTGCTAATAATGCTTTATTACACCTATTCTCTATCCCTGCTCATCCTGGACCCACTAGATTGGATAAGGCATGGGGTTCCATTCTTGGCCTCTAGTACGATAAAAAGGGCAAGGGCATGAAGCGGTGCCAGAGACATAGTTCCCTAAATGAGGATGAAAAGAAAATAAGGGCTGACCAAGAGAAGGTGGAGCTACTAAAACAACAGGTTGAAGAAGCTAAGGTTGGGGCATCATCTAGTAGAGCTACACTTTCTAAAACTTTTAAGATCCCAGCTCCAACTGAGACTGTGAGTGAGGTGCTTCCTATTACGCTTCCTCCTGCTATAGGAGATGACCATTCGAGGGAGCCTCCATCATTGAGTTCATCGGTCCATACTGGTGCTACTACACCACAACCGATAGATGCCTAAGGCATCATAGGTATGATCATTTTCCTTATATTTACTTTTGATCATATTGACATGCAATTGAGGATAATGTACATATTTTTTGATAGGGGGTGAGGTATTCGGATGCTTGAAGTTTTTGGTTGCCATGATTCTTTTCACATAAGTGTATGTCTAGTAGAACTGGTATGTTTAAGTTATTTCTGTGTAAATACAAGAGTCTATAGAAATATATAGTAGCTTGTGAAAAGTGATGTGATTGGCCTGGATTGTGAAATCTAACTTGCTAGGATCTTTATAGGATATTATACATATTGACTTATTAGTCAACTACTAGCTAGGATAAGACTGTGTTGACTAGTGTTGAACAGTGTAACATATGTGCCATGTGTGTGTGAGCTTAAATTCCTAGTTCAAATGCATTTGCATGCTTGAACTTGCCTAGTTAGTCTCATTGAAATAATTGAATAGTTTAATTAGGAGATGATCATAGGCCGTTGTTGAAAATGAGTCACTTAGCCTAAAAATAACCGACCAAATAAAAGCATACACGTTGAACCAAAAGTTTGAACCTGAATAGACCTTTTATTTGATTAACCACAATTCACCTTTCCTGTCGGTCTATGAATCTTTATTTTGGCCTCGATTCCTCCAAGGACAATGTGTACCTCAACTCAGGCTAAAAGCCTAAGTTGAGGGTGTCTATTATGAGGAGAATTAGTCTGTGATCCTTTATCTTGGCCCTGGTGCCTCCTAGGAGATTATGTACTTCAACTCAGGCCAAAAACCTAACTTGAGGATGGCTACTATAGACACGAAGCGGAAAAGTGGGGTATGAAAAGAGTTGTGTAATAAGAAGAAAAATAATAAGCATAAGGGGTGTGGCCACTGAGGAAATAATAGAACAAGTGTGATGCATCATGCAAGTCAGAATTGCGTTAAGAAAACACACTAAAGAAGAAAAGAACAAAGGCGGAAGCCACATCTCAGAGAGACTAAAAAAGTAAGCAAGGGGATGAAATAGTTTTGCTAAGTCAAAGTAGCGTCTAGGAGGGGCAAAGTAGTCACTTAAATCCTAAATTTATCCTACTTATGGCCGAGCCAATGTTGCAAATAAATAAAGTCCTAATGTGATCCAAGGAGAACTATTTGAAAGTGCAGTGTAGAAAATAAAGGCAAGCCTATAGTCTACACATATGCATTTATTAAACTTTGTTCGTGAGTGTGAGTGAGTTCATCTCAGTCTCTGTTCTATTTTTGCATACTGTTCGAGAGACTTCTTTGTTGTGAGAGCACTATGATTATATTGTTGTGTTGCTACGTTGACTATTTCACCATTGTTTGTATTTTCTTGGATGACTACGAGTAGTGTAATATCATAAATCGATCCTTATGAGTTAGTTTGACTGCTAATGTATTGCATAGTTGAGTAAAATTAAATAGGAGGGTCTGATTTGATGAGTGGGGCTGCTATATATTCTATTATAGTTATTTGTATTTGTGTTTCATGTTGTGTTAGATTTTTACCTAGCTCGTTAGATTTTGTATGCAATACATTGAACGATCTCATGAATACAAATTGTCTATTAAGTTACATGTCATGGGAAACACAATCCTAGCTAAATTCTCATATTGTTCACAACATAATTGTTAATTAATTTGCTAAATCATCATTAAGTAATTACAAAATTAAACAACAACCCCCCCCATTTTACTTTATGTAAATTTATATTCGGGAAGTAGTGATTATAACTGCATTGTTACACCCCACCCTTTTTAAACTCGGAATGTCTCATAAGTTCTTTGGACATTATCAGGTGAGCCGGATACGCTACGACACTATCAAACGACTCTAAGGAAGGGAGAATGTGATACCCCATACTAGAGAAGGTTGGAGATGAAATCATAAGAGTCCGGAAGGAATTGGAGGCCAAGTAATGAGTCATAGGACTCGATTTACGTATGTAAGCTACTAAGTTAAAAGTCATATGCACTTGAGCTACTTAAGTATATATCAAACTTATGTAGCACGGATTACATAGGTACATAAAATAAGACGAGATTATCAAACCACGTGGTAGCCAATGAAGAAGCGACACGTGGAAGCACCTCAAGCAAGAAGGTGACCCACCTGCTTGGGGTCAAGTAGGTGACCCACCTGCTTTGGGGGTGGTGGACCCCACTGCCACATGGCAGCCCATAGTTGGCAGCATGATACGGTGGCCCAATAGGGGCTGGACACGTGTCACCTCTTGGGGTTGACACGTGTCACACCCTAAAGCCACATATATATGTTGATATATATCATATACTTCATTTATCCATCAAAACATCAGCCAACATAGAGAAAAAAAAACGTGAGGGAGAGAAATAGAGAGGCAGCCATGGTTCTTGAAGTTTAAAGGTTAGTTTTTCAATTTTCTTCCGTGAATTAATTATATACGGTGTACCTTAAGTACGTGGATACGTATATATGTATTTTAAGACCTTGATGGAAGTAAAACTCCAGCTTTGCAATTGGAATTTGGAAGAGAAAATAAGAGAAAACGCTAGTTAACAAACCCGTTTTTGGAAGGGACAGTGGTTAGTAATATTGTATAACTTCTTGTGTACAGATTCGTTTCGAGTGATTTAATATGTTTTGGAAAGGTATTCCGTGGGTATATAACTTTCATTCAGACTCCAAAATCCAGTTTTACATGTATCAGCTCGAAAAAATGGTGATGAAGCGTAGAGGAGGTACTGCTCAGATTTGGTTTTGGAAATTCTACACGGACAGCTGTAAGTATTTTGGTCATATCTTTTTGTACAAAATTGATGTAGGGATGATTCGAAGTTTTTTGCGACCCTAAGACACATGTCTATAACTTTCATGCACGACATAAATCCTTTTTCCCTCCATTACCCCTTCGAAACGAAGCGACAAGGTAAAACAGTAAGCTGTCCAGATTTCACATTTTGGATAGTTTTGGCGAGTTTGACAAGTTTAACGTAAGGTAAGGTTTCTTCTTTAAATTTGAGCTTTATGTGTTCTGATGGAGCATGTTACACGCCCTATAGGTGTCTGGAAGTGTGTAAATATCATTGGAATACTTGGCGTTCGGAATAAACTAAATTGTAGTCGTTATAGTCGAATTGTCGTCAAAGTAATGCGTTGTTCTTGTGAGTTTCTGCTGCAGGGGTGTGGTGTGTTATTGCAGGACCTGAACATGTTCTAATATGGTTTAGGGTGATGCTGGTTGAAGCCACATGACCCCCCGTTGCGTATAATTATAGGCGTTACAAAATAAAGGCTAGACGCCCTATTGAGATATCGTATTTTAGAATAAGTCATTTGGAGTGTATGTTGTATATTGTTGGTATGAATTGCTGCAGGTTGTTGTTGTTGGTTGGCTGTAGGTCTTAGGGACCTAATTGGAAATTTGTATGGGGCACATTATAGGGGAGGTGCTGCCCAATTTTCGTTAACACCTTAACAAACTAAAGGACTAGTCGAGGAAACGACTAAGGAAATAGATTCCATTAACATTAAGGCGTAATCCAAGATGCTAGAAAGTTAAGAGTAGTTGATATTCGTATTACTTTCATATTGAATAGGTTCGGAAGACGACGAGATGAGCAGGATGAAGGGTAGCTCTCAAAAGGTATGTAAAGCTTTCTCTTGGCATGTTTTGGTATAAGTTCGTACAGTTATCTTTCTTTTCTCTTGGCAAGTTTTAGGCTTAAGTGAATTGTGTGTGGAATGTGGGGATAATTCCATTCCCAAAACTCCAAGTATGCCTCATAACCCCTATCCACTGCTTAGTATTGGAATTTCTGCAAGGATTGAGTATTGCCTAGTAAGGCTTCTACGTGTTAAACACTAGTGTGTGGAAAGCTATCTCTCATTTCCCTTGATACGTATTTAGTACGAAAGTGAGATTATGATGCCATAATGATTCACCGAGCCCCATGATGGGCCGGGTATGAAATATGTGTATGCAGATCCCATAAAGGAAAGTACAGACTATATATAGTTTATTCTCTTTCTTCTTCTGGCATGTCTTAGTTGTAGGTTAAACATGATCTGAGCTCTAGGGTAACTCCATCCTCAAACATCTCTTATTTACTTCTGAATATAGAACTTCTACAGTAGTCGAACTATTTCCCTGGAAACTTTTATATGTTAAAAAGGTAACAAATGTACAGGCTCCAAGTCTTACAGACTATTTGTTACTGGTTCCATAAGCGATTTGGCTTTACTTTAGTACATGTCTAGGAGCCCCGAGATTATAATTGATATTGCCCATAATGGCATTTAGAAGTCACTCGAGATGACTACACTACTACTCGAGTCCTCCGACAAAATTTTAATCTTCTTATACGGTCAAGTCTCTAATAATGATTTAAATTGCATATAGTTACTCACTACTCTACTCGTGTATATTGTAACACTTCTTTCCCTGAGTCCAGAGCCAGGATATGTTCTCGTGCACAGTTCACTGCATTATTCCCTGAGTCCCTCAATAGAGGGCCAGGATACGTGTATGGATATATGATGATGTGTTGTAATAAGGTGGTGATGGCACTGGGGCCATGATGGTTTTATAGAGATGATTCACCGGACCCCCGAAAGGGTCGGCTATATGATATGACTCGAACATGCATATTTTTGTAATTCACAAGGTACAGGTACAGGTTTCTGAATTGATATCTTATCCCCTGTCTCTCTATTTCAGATATGCTTCCGGTTGTATTATATTATGTTTTACATACTCAGTACATATATCGTACTGACCCCCCTTTCTCGGGGGGCTGCGTTCATGCCCGTAGGTATAGATACAGATTTTGGAAGTCCGTCAGCTTAGGATTCCATGCAGCTCAGTTGGAAGAGGCTCTATTGTATCGGGGCCTAGTTTTGTGATACTATCCACGGATGTATAAAAATTATTTCATCCATTCAGGGGTACGGCGGGGGCCCTGTCCCACCATATGTTGTCATTTATATATTTAGAGGTCTGCAGATATGTATATGTGGGTTGTGTATGTCAGTTTGATTCAGCTGGGTCTACATGATATATGATATATGTTATTAAGTTATGGCAGTCTTATCGGCTTGCGTGCCCTGTCATATTGCGATACAAATGAAAAGGGCTACAGTTTATGAAAATGTTATCGCCTAGTGGGGCTCTATTACATGATATATTCTTATTTACGATTTAATGTGACCTCAGCTAATAGATATGTGTACGGGGGGTCCAAGTCGGACCCCAGTCGCGGCCTACGGGGTTGGGTCGTGACAGAAGTGGTATTAGAGCAGTTCGTCCTCAGAGTGTCTGCAGACCGTGTCTAATAGAGTCTTGGTTATCGATGTGTTGCGCGCCACATCTATAAACAGGAAGCTATAGGACATTTAGGATGTTACCTTTCTTCTACATCTGAGATCGTGCTTTAGATCCGAGTCATAGGAAAAATTCCTTATACTAACCTTGGATCTTAACAGAAGGACGACACCAACAGAAGGAAGTAGTTTACGACATGGAAAGTTACGAAGCATACAAATAAGTAAAGTAAAGCCACAAAAGATATCCGTCGGGTAAGGTATTATAATATAAAGTTGAAACCTGAAAGAAAAGCAGACAAAAAGTGCAACAGATGCAGTTTGAAGTGGCACATATGAGGTAAGTCCAGTATTTTTATATTATTGTTGACATTGAAAGCCTTAAGTGGCTGTGATATGAGATGACATTGAAAGCCCTGTGCGGCTGTGATATGATATGTATATATATATATATATGTTGGCCCTGTGAGGCATTGTTGGTATTTTCTGCGTGCAGGTTTTGGCATAAGTAAGAAATGTAGAGGAAACTTTGTCGAAATTTTCCCAGAACAAGGAAAAGGAAATGAAGCATAGATTTTTGAGATGCCCGAGAAATTGATACCAAATACCCCTACTGTGTTTAACTAAAACTGTAAGAGGTATCCTTCAGGTCGCCGACAAGGGGCACCCTTTCTACTTGAAGAATTTTATTTCGGAGGAACAAAAGCTTAATTAAGTAGTAAAGTTCAGACTACGGTATCTCCAGCCGTATTTGTATTGTAGAAATATAAACACAGGGCTCAGGGTGAAGGATAAGATATCCCGCGAATGAGTTTCACTCTTTTTGAAAAAAAATACCAAGCCCTCAACTCCTAATTGTAAATTAGATAAGTTGTTCATAACTCGAGGATAAACTCAGAAGGAGACCAGGTAGGTCAAGTATTAGAAGAAGTACTGTGATGTTTAAGAGGTTCTGATTTCTTCCAACAATGGTTGGAAAATGATGTACGATAATAGTTTATAATTTGCCACCGACTAATTGGGGAAAGAACTTCTAACAGAAGCACCTCAAAGAGATGTCAGGAACCAAATATATATACGAGTTAAAAGGGGGATATGTAAGTATGAACTGAACAGTGTGATACGAGTATGCAGGGATAAATTGGAACCACTAGTAAGACGCACTTAGTACGCGTTGCCTAAGTTAAAGGCCTGCATTGAGAACACAGTAAGAGCATGGGGCTTAAGATACAAAGAAATGACGCGTGTACACAACGTCGCCCCAAAAATAATGGAATCCTTAAGGGACGAGGAGGGAAAACTTAAGGAACAAATGACGCAACTTCTATTCGCCCCAAGAAGCAAAGGATATAGGTGGGGACAAAACAACAACTTCGAGAAAACCTGGAATAGTTATCGTCATAATACTAGTACTGCCTAATTGAAATTGGAACGACTATATGTACAAATAGAGGAAAGTACGAGTACCCTCTAAAGTGGGAAGTTAATGAGAAAATGGCAAAGGTAGGAGGAGGCAATTGATATAGCAATAAATGTGAGATAGACGTCTAAACTTTGATAAGATATCTTGCTAAACCAAGTTGGAAAGGTCTGGAAGTTACCAATAATTGGATGGAAGCCGGAATGCTACATAAGGTAGCGTTAAGAAGTTTGTGACGAGACCCTAAACAACATAACACTAGAAGGCGGCTGCATATAAAAACAGAAGAATGTACCAATGAAAGGATATCGAATAATTCAAGAGACACTACAAAGGATAACGACAGTATGCTAGACCAAAAGGCAAAATGTTGGTTATAGAGTTAGTCGCAAATGATGTTGCGATAGATAAATAACCAAAGAAAAAGGAATAGAAAGCCTCCTGTGGTAGAAAATAAGGAGAACATAAAGTGAATAAAGGATTGTGGAGCTAAAGGTCTACGCCGATACTAGATACAACATAACAGACGAAAAGATGGGGCAAAACATAAAGACTCGCGAGACAACGCTGAGGTAAATCTGGAGCTAAGTTGAGTGCCCTCACCTCGTGGAAAAGGTTATAATGAAACACGACATGAAGACTTCCCATGGAGGTCACCCATCCCAATATTACTCTTACCCCAGCACGCTTAACTTCGAAATTCTGATGGAACTTAATGCGTAAGTGCTGGTATGATCACATGAGATGGAAGAATCTGAACTAGCAACGGAGAAACGCTATGAGATTATGTACCCAGGGTATTATAAGATACGTTAAGGAAACTGTAACAAGGTCTTAAGAAAAACAAGAAGGATTAGTTAATTGCTAATTGACGACGCACTCGAATGCCACAACTCTTCAACATAGAACTAGTTAATGAGAGGAAAACCGCAGAATGGCTATATGGGCCAGTGGGCGAGGGAATTTTGACACCACTTGATAGCCAACTCTGAGGGCGAAAAAGCAAAACCCAAAAAGGTAAGGGTACCAGCTGATGTAATTTACGAATGACAGGAAGCAGTGCCCAAGGTCGAAAATCCCATAATATGACTAGGACTACAAAACTCATTTTGCACTCTAGCTCCAGATGACTCTGGAGGGAAGGTTACTTGTGGATTAATGATATTAGTCCCTGGTCCTTCGATCAAAGGTTACCTACTCCGCCAAAAAGGTGTAAAATTGTAGAGTAAAAGAGTGGTAGGACCTTACGGAGTCCCCACAGCTATGGTCCTAGGCAAGGGAGCCCAAGTTGTAATTGACTATCGAGAGACACAAAGATAGGTTAAGACAAATTACCGAGATGGAATTAGTGCTACTGGTAGAGTAAGACGTGTAAGTCCCCTAGTGGATGGGTCGATGTTAGAAAGACTAATCTAAAAAGGCCTTGACATGATTAAGCAAGCTGTTGACTAAAAGCCCAGAGTCGGCAGGAATGATATATAGATAATCGACATCGACATACAGAGTTCAAACTGATGATTGGCTGTTCATAGCAGGGTCACCTAGAAAAGGAAACTTAACCCAGAATATGTTAGACTGTATCAAGTTGCTCATAAAGTGGGCAACCTGGCTGGTAAGTTGAACTTACCACCTCATCTGGAAACTATATGCCCAGTCCATTAGATAAGAATGCTTCACAAAGATACTGATGAGACATCTAGGGTATATGCCATAGGTGAGGTCCAAGAGATGGAATCCGGTGAGGAAAAACCTACCGCCATCCTAGATCGGCAAACTGAAAGATTGTAGAATAAAGACGTGTCTTCCGTCAAGATACGATAGAAAAACCAAAACCAGAAAGAGGATGATCGGGGAACTGAAGAGAACATGAAATACAAGTATTTGCACCTGTAACTGATGTTTACAAGTAACCCAGATCCCTGAAACACGTATATGAAGTATTGGTATGGACGTATGTGTTAAGAAAATAACAAAGAATCTCCCTACGATTTGTATAAGGTGCTAAGAGAAGTTTTGTCTAACATTCGGGGACGAATGTTCTAAAGGGGGGAAGGATGTTACACCCCACCCTTTTTAAACTCGGAATGTCTCATAAGTTCCTTGGACATTCTCAGGTGAGCTGGATACGCTACGACACTATCAAACGGCTCTAAGGAAGGGAGAATGTGATACCCCATACTAGAGAAGGTTGGAGATGAAATCATAAGAGTCCGAAAGGAATTGGAGGCCAAGTAATGAGTCGTAGGACTCGATTTACCTATGTAAGCTACTAAGTTAAAAGTCATATGCACTTGAGCTACTTAAGCATATATCAAACTTACGTAGCACGGATTACATAGGTACATAAAATAAGACGAGATTACGAGCCCACGAGGAAGGGAAAAAAGACGACACGTGGTAGCCAATGAAGAAGCGACACGTGGCAGAACCTCAAGCAAGAAGGTGACCCACCTTCTTGGGGTCAAGTAGGTGACCCACCTGCTTTGGGGGTGGTGGACCCCACTGCCACGTGGCAGCCCATAGTTGGCAGCATGATACGGTGGCCCAATAGGGGCTGGACACGTGTCACCTCTTGGGGTTGACACGTGTCACACCCTAAAGCCACATATATATGTTGATATATATCATATACTTCATTTATCCATCAAAACATCAACCAACATAGAGAAAAAAAAAACGTGAGGGAGAGAAATAGAGAGGCAGCCATGGTTCTTGTAGTTTAAAGGTTAGTTTTTCAATTTTCTTCCGTGAATTAATTATATACGGTGTACCTTAAGTACGTGGATACGTATATATGTATTTTAAGACCTTGATGGAAGTAAAAATCCAGCTTTGCAATTGGAATTTGGAAGAGAAAATAAGAGAAAACGCTAGTTAACAAACCCGTTTTTGGAAGGGACAGTGGTTAGTAATATTGGTATAACTTCTTGTGTACAGATTCGTTTCGAGTGATTTAATATGTTTTGGAAAGGTATTCCGTGGGTATATAACTTTCATTCAGACTCCAAAATCCAGTTTTACATGTATCAGCTCGAAAAAATGGTGATGAAGCGTAGAGGAGGTACTGCTCAGATTTGGTTTTGGAAATTCTACACGGACAGCTGTAAGTATTTTGGTCATATCTTTTTGTACAAAATTGATGTAGGGATGATTCGAAGTTTTTTGCGACCCTAAGACACATGTCTATAACTTTCATTCAGGACGTAAATCCTTTTTCCCTCCATTACCCCTTCGAAACGAAGCGACAAGGTAAAACAGTAAGCTGTCCAGATTTCACATTTTGGATAGTTTTGGCGAGTTTGACAAGTTTAACGTAAGGTAAGGTTTCTTCTTTAAATTTGAGCTTTATGTGTTCTGATGGAGCATGTTACACGCCCTATAGGTGTCTGGAAGTGTGTAAATATCATTGGAATACTTGGCGTTCGGAATAAACTAAATTGTAGTCGTTATAGTCGAATTGTCGTCAAAGTAATGTGTTGTTCTTGTGAGTTTCTGCTGCAGGGGTGTGGTGTGTTATTTCAAGAACTAAACATGTTCTAATATGGTTTAGGGTGATTCTTGTTGAAGCCACATGACCCTCCGTTGCGTATAATTATTGGCGTTACAAAATAAAGGCTAGACGCCCTATTGAGATATCGTATTTTTGAATAAGTCGTTTGGAGTGTATGTTGTATATTATTGGTATGAATTGCTGCAGGTTGTTGTTGTTGGTTGGCTGTAGGTCTTAGGGACCTAATTGGAAATTTGTATGGGGCACATTATAGGGGAGGTGCTGCCCAATTTTCGTTAACACCTTAACAAACTAAAGGACTAGTCGAGGAAACGACTAAGGAAATAGATTCCATTAACATTAAGGCGTAATCCAAGATGCTAGAAAGTTAAGAGTAGTTGATATTCGTATTACTTTCATATTGAATAGGTTTGGAAGACGACGAGATGAGCAGGATGAAGGGTAGCTCCCAAAAGGTATGTAAAGCTTTCTCTTGGCATGTTTTGGTATAAGTTCGTACAGCTATCTTTCTTTTCTCTTGGCAAGTTTTAGGCTTAAGTGAATTGTGTGTGGAATGTGGGGATAATTCCATTCCCAAAACTCCAAGTATGCCTCATAACCCCTATCCACTGCTTAGTATTGGAATTTCTGCAAGGATTGAGTATTGCCTAGTAAGGCTTCTACGTGTTAAACACTAGTGTGTGGAAAGCTATCTCTCATTTCCCTTGATACGTATTTAGTGCGGAAGTGAGATTATGATGCCATAATGATTCACCGAGCCCCATGATGGGCCGGGTATGAAATATGTGCATGCAGATCCCATAAAGGAAAGTACAGACTATATATAGTTTATTCTCTTTCTTCTTCTGGCATGTCTTAGTTGTAGGTTAAACATGATCTGAGCTCTAGGGTAACTCCATCCTCAAACATCTCTTATTTACTTCTGAATATAGAACTTCTACAGTAGTCGAACTATTTCCCTGGAAACTTTTATATGTTAAAAAGGTAACAAATGTACAGGCTCCAAGTCTTACAGACTATTTGTTACTGGTTCCATAAGCGATTTGGCTTTACTTTAGTACATGTCTAGGAGCCCCGAGATTATAATTGATATTGCCCATAATGGCATTTAGAAGTCACTCGAGATGACTACACTACTACTCGAGTCCTCCGACAAAATTTTAATCTTCTTATACGGTCAAGTCTCTAATAATGATTTAAATTGCATATAGTTACTCACTACTCTACTCGTGTATATTGTAATACTTCTTTCCCTGAGTCCAGAGCCAGGATATGTTCTCGTGCACAGT
The DNA here is from genome assembly GCF_947179165.1 of Solanum dulcamara. Taxonomy (NCBI): domain Eukaryota; kingdom Viridiplantae; phylum Streptophyta; class Magnoliopsida; order Solanales; family Solanaceae; genus Solanum; species Solanum dulcamara. The sequence goes on from NC_077240.1 coordinate 43,815,308, forward strand.
TCACTGCATTATTCCCTGAGTCCCTCAATAGAGGGCCAAGATACGTGTATGGATATATGATGATGTGTTGTAATAAGGTGGTGATGGCACTGGGGCCATGATGGTTTTATAGAGATGATTCACCGGACCCCCGAAAGGGTCGGCTATATGATATGACTCGAACATGCATATTTTTGTAATTCACAAGGTACAGGTACAGGTTTCTGAATTGATATCTTATCCCCTGTCTCTCTATTTCAGATATGCTTCCGGTTGAATTATATTATGTTTTACATACTCAGTACATATATCGTACTGACCCCCCTTTCTCGGGGGGCTGCGTTCATGCCCGCAGGTACAGATACAGATTTTGGGAGTCCGTCAGCTTAGGATTCTATGCAGCTCAGTTGGAAGAGGCTCTATTGTATCGGGGCCTAGTTTTGTGATACTATCCACGGATGTATAAAAATTATTTCATCCATTCAGGGGTACGGCGGGGGCCCTGTCCCACCATATGTTGTCATTTATATATTTAGAGGTCTGCAGATATGTATATGTGGGTTGTGTATGTCAGTTTGATTCAGCTGGGTCTACATGATATATGATATATGTTATTAAGTTATGGCAGTCTTATCGGCTTGCGTGCCCTGTCATATTGCGATACAAATGAAAAGGGCTACAGTTTATGAAAATGTTATCGCCTAGTGGGGCTCTGTTACATGATATTGTCTTATTTACGATTTAATGTGACCTCAGCTAATAGATATGTGTACGGGGGGTCCAGGTCGGACCCCAGTCGCGGCCTACGGGGTTGGGTCGTGACATACATAGTGAGAGCTAATAGAACTTGTTTTATCCTATTCCTTGTGGGATCGACCTCGACTCTTAGTTGGATGAAATATACTCCTAATGATCATATATATCTCTTTCGAGAGGAGTAATTGAGCGTTATCAGTAGTATCTTAATACATCATCAATGGTTGGGTACTCAAAGAGCTAAGATGCATTTATTCTCACTTTCTCAACTATACTTCATTTGAGGTACTTTTGCCTAGAGAGGCAATGCTGTTATGGTAGATCCATATAGCCTCTTTAACCTTCCATCGAAGTTAGTCGTTGAACTCTAAATTTTTACTTCTCATGATAAGGCCCCTCATTGGTTCCTCCTTTGCTTATGAACTTGTGCAATCACGGTCCTACAAACCTGACCTTTTAGTACTCAACTCCAAGTAGTTACACTTATGGACCCACAAGAGGTATATCCTTGCTCTTTATACTAGGAATATAGTTCTGTCTTAGAGATGGTCTAGGCATTCACATAAGTGTGGGTGCCTCCATCTCCTCCTCCTCAATCTCAAACTCAATTGGTAAGTTTTTGAGGTGGATGGAAAAATTATCATTGGCTTTTTGAGCACACCCTGTATGTTGTTACTTTGGTTTTATAAGTATTTTTAGGTGAGCATATGTAGTATAAAATAGGTGGAAAAGGAAATCAAGAATGTGGAACAAAATAAAATATTCTTTTTACACTTCACAAATCTTGATAGAAGCCATGACTCATGAAGTTAGTTGTGGCATGGTTTTGATTTACTTTCTTGCAATATTTATTACTCATGAAAGAACTCCAAACTAATGATTTTTTTCTAAAATTTCACCATAGCTCGTAGAATAGAGCCATAGATATATCTTGAACAAATGTAAATCCCAAGCTATCTTCTTTCTCTCGTAACAAAAGATTGCTCCACCCAGTCCAATGTTTATCCCTTTCTCTAATGTAACTATTCCATAAAAATTATAGTATCACTCTTTGTATTTGATTAAGAACATTCAAAGGAGGAATCGTTACTGATAAATAATGAATATGAACACTCTATAGAACATGTTTAATCAGAATTGCTCTCCCTTTATAGGATAGTAATTTACCATTCCATGACTTCAATTTTTTATTAAATCTATGTATCATTTGCTGATAATATGCTTTTTCAGTTTCTCATATAGAAAACAGGACATCGTAGATAGGTAAAAGCAAGCTCTTTTATAAGTATTCAAATTGCTACCTCTTCCACAATTACATCTCCTTGAGATACATTCTTATGCAAGTATATAACATTGTTTTCCTTGTTAATCTTTTATCCTGAAATTCTTTCATGCATGTCCAAAGTTTTTGTCAACAATTGCATTGTTCTATCCTCTACTTTACACAAATTATTATACCATTTGTAAAACCCAGATGATTTATATTTGGACTCTTTCTAAGTATCCCAAACAAGTTAAATTCCTTCCTTATCAAAAGTGCATTTAAAGCTCTAGTCATAACCTCTATTGCAAGTATAAATAGAGTTGGAGAAAAATGATGTCGATGTTTTAGTCCTCTTATCAAGGAAAAAAATCATATGGCTGTCCATTCAAAAAAACTGAATATCAGTTATTCTCCACCAATCTATACACCATGTATATTTTTTTTTTCAAAGTTTATTTTCTCATTATTTTTATAAGGTAAAACCACTCCACCATATTATATTTTTTGATCATATCCTATTTAATTACTACATTATGAGCTTTACCTCTTATTCTGATCTCTGTAATAATCTCCTACACCGGTAATATATTTTATGCAATACTTTTTTCTTGAATAAATTCAACATGTTCTTGAGATATAATCTCTAGTAACAACACTTTGATTGTCTCATGAATGATTCTTGAGAAAATTTTATTAACAAAATTACTCTGTGATATAAGTATCACATCTAAAAAATATTGACCACTAGTTTCTTGGTAAGAAGAATTAGCTTTGTATGAGTAATAAACTTAGGTAGTTTTTCTCCACAAAAGAATGCACCTATCATTTTAAAGATATCTTCTTTCATAATATTTTAAGTATCTTCATAAAAAAACCTCTTGTCTTTCCTCTAGACTTCCAACACTATTCCTATTAAGCTCCATGATTGCTTCTTTGACTTTATCTATTGTGGAAAATCTATATAACATTTCATTATGCTCCTAGTCAATCATAGAAGATACTTTTTTTAGGATATCTGTAATGCCTCGTAAGTCAAAAAGTTAAGAGAAAGGAGGATCTCAGACAATTTCACCTTTATGGACTTCCATGAGGCCCTTCATAGGCCGTAGGAAGCACAACAATCTGTGGAAAGGGGTCATGGAAGGGTTAGGGTAAAGGAGTCCTTGGGTAAGTGTTATACCGACCCACATATAGTCTGTGAAATGAACCATAGCTCATAAATGGGTCCTGTGAAAGGGACTTTGGAAGGTGGAATGCCAGTTGAGGACCGCGGCAGGGTCTACAACCTATAGAAATTGGGATGGGCTATAGAGACACCAATAAACGTCAACCCCTTAGAACCTATTAGCCCTCTAGGTCCATGATCCTCTTCACGAATCCTGAATAGGTATGCGGCCAGTAAAACCTGACCATTGAGGTCCCCTCGCCCAGGCTTGATCTCCCTTATATCTACGAACCACTATATGGTCCATAGAAGGCTACACTGATCGTATAAGTGGTCCGTGAAGTGTTCTCCATCAGTTTTAAACCAGGGTTTTTTGGGTCTTTTCCCATTATTTTAAGCCTTGTACTTGGATGTTTTGGACTAATTCCTAGACTATAACTAACTCTCAACCCTCTAAAGCCCTCATTCTCCTGAATTAAAATTACATTCTCTCAATTTTCTCTCAATTCTCTCCAAGGCAAGAACTAGGTACTAAGTCTTCAAGCTTTCATTGAAGAAATTAATTCAAGCTTTTACTCCAGATATGTGGGAATTCACCAATGGATTCCACTCATTCATTGGGTCCTAAATGAACTTTCTCCTAATTTGATTTCACCCAATTATAAGTGTTTCAAGTCACTTCTTCATGGGTCCTTTCATTATTGATTAAATGAATGTTGTTTCACTTGATCATGAATGATTTTACATCACTACATCAGTTTACATTGGTTTTACATGGACCCATGCATAATGCTATGATTTCAAGTATGAAGTACAAGTTTATGATCATGGACTTATTAATGATTTACGAATGATTTATGTAAAGCTATGAACTATATTTTTTAAGAATGAATAAATGAATTGTGAAAAATTCTCTCATAATATGAAGAAATCATGGTTTAGATGCATAGAAAGGTAAGTGTCTAGATGAATATGTTATGATCATGATTTTCAAGGAGCTATTCATATGATATATTTTATCAATGTGGATTGGTACTTGTTTTCCCTTCCTAATGTTAATGTTTTATGCAATCCGTTGAGATTAACTAAGCACCGAGAGGACTTTGTGGTAGAGACTTGGTAAGGGAGTCTCTAGTAGCAACCCCTAGTCCAAACTACATTGCGCCCATAGGTTTCCTTAATTGGCTTAGCTAGTGATCCATATATAGCACATGTTATGATTATGATACAATGTAGGAAAAAGTAGGCGTTAGTACATCGAATGAACTAAGTATGTGAGAAACATGCATGAACAAGAATAATCGGACATAATCAATATGAACATGTGATGCATAACCAAATATCTTTAAAATATGAAATAAAGCTTAAAACACCTTAAAACATTTCATAAGGTAAATGAATCATTAAACAACATAAGAACTTATAAGACATAACATATACATATGTAGGATATTAACCTTGATTGACATTTAAGACCATGTGAGCTATAACATGAAATCCAATGTTACTTCCACACCCATAAGAGAGAGGCTACTTGCCATGGTAGACTCCGTATAGATATGAAATGAGTTATTTATGGATCCACTAGCTAAGTCATTAAGGCACCCTACGGTGGCATGTAGTTGTCACAAACCAAGCCTAGGGCCTAGATGTGACATGGTGAATGAGAAACCCGAAAGTACCTCAAACAAGCCTCTTAGCATTATTTTAGCCTTTCATAGGTAATGACGATAAATGAACAAGAGGAAATCATAATAGTAAATATTCAACTTACATATGTCCAACAATATCTCTAACTTTTAGATTTAACGGGGCTAAGACAAGTCCCTAGCTCACCCTCAATCATAATAGAAGAAATGTCATAGTAAAAGATCTTAATATATCATAAGCTAGAAATATAAAGGAGTATTGTTCCCGAAATATGAGAACTCACCAAAAGTAGTCTTCAAATAAAATCTCAACTAGCCACGTGGAGGAGAACAAGAAGGAGCACCGGTCCCTACATGGTGATATCATGTAGGCAAAAGAGTATGCATTAGTACTTTGAATGTACTAAGTATGTAAGGATGCATGAACATTGAGGAAACATTAAAACAATAATGTAATATGGAACATAATGTAATGCATGCATAATAAATCATATAGATATTCTTTAAAATATTTATTTTGTGGAAAAATGACCATAACTGATATTTAAGACCATGCGAGCTATTACATGGAATCCAATATAACCCCCTACGTTGGCCGGGGAGACTATTTGTCGGGTAGAACTCCATCAACTTCATTCATTTCTTTAACTTTAACTTTAAGGGCTTTCATGGATCCATTAGTCTAAGCCTACAAGGGCTCCTATGTTGGCACATAGTTAATGAGACAAGGGGTTGCTACTAGGATTCCCTTACTGAATCCCATATCAATGACCCATTCGGTTCTAAGTCAATCCCACAAAATACTTTAATATCATATTCGGTAGAATAGCTCATTAAAACATTTGGTAATTTAAATATGCCAGAATTGTTCTTATTGTATAAAGAATACATTATTCATATCATTTCATCATTCTTTTTTTCATAAGACTCCCTTTTTATTATAGACATTGCTTTCATAAATATTCATTTGGAGTCAAAGATTTTAAGTCAAACTTCATTGAAAATATAGTAAAACTAGGTGGGTTTAAATCACTTCAACTTGCAAACATGTATGTAAATAAATATGCATAAATACATTGAAATCCATTAATTAAAAATCATGCTTTAACCAACCCACCATGAATTTCAAGAACCTTTAAAGAGATAAATAGATAAATTACTTGCAGTCCATCAATTCATACATATGAAATTATGTTGCATCAAAATAGACCAATAATCATTAGTTTAACCATGATTCATGCTATTAAGAATAAATAAGAATTACCCATAAAAAATATTACTTGAAATTAAGATATTTAATTGAAAGAGTTTTTGGACTACATGGGTGGAAGAACCCATGGATAAATACCACATAACTTAGAGTAAAGCTTAAAGAAAATAAACATAATTTATCATATAATTAAAATACTTTAGGCATGAGAGTGGAAGGAATACTCTCATTGAAGCTTTACATATCTGGAATCTGAAGCGTTACTTAGAATCGAAGGACTTAATGAATACACTTGAATCCTAGTCTTTTCTCCTTGCCGGAGCGTTTTGTGTACTATCCGGCGTATATCAATTACCAAAATGGTATTTCTATACTACTAAGAACTAAAACTATATTTTGAGAATGAGTAAAGAAGTGTATAGAGAGAAGAGTTGCTTGAGAAAGCTTGATAAACAAAATGATAAATTAAAGTGGGTATTTATATGTGTGAAAGAGGGACCTAACAATAATTAAAATAATTATAAAAAAAATCTAAAAATTTAATGGAAGATTTTGATGTCATGGGTGATGTCAAATGAAGGACTATTGATGTCATGAATGATGTCAAATGTATCTATATCTTTCCATGGTTGGTGAGATGAACTTTCTTTTAACGGAATACCCTTTTTCGGAGCTGCATTTGGAAAAGATAACTTCCTCATTAGGATTTGGTGTCTCACATGAATTGTTGCTATAGAAGTCTACTTTCATTTCGTTCAAGAATTAACCGATTTGGAGAATCCTACAGTGAGATATGAATTTTATTCTACAAATACTCTATTTCATCACAACACCCTTTCTTACAATAATTAATTTATTTGACCTATGTAACCTCTGAAACTTAACATATGGTCTCGGTAATGATGTTGAGGTTATTTAGAAATTTGAATCACCTTATTGGGACCATCCTACAAAAAGTCATATCCAAAATACAGAAGTTGTGTCATTTTCATTTAGAATTGGAACATCATATACAATATTTTTAGGGAATGTTACAGTAGTTTTGGAACTAAGAGTTGTTGCTAGGGTTCCCTCATGGATCCCTACCACAAAGTTCTCTCGATGCTAAGTTAATCCCAAGGGAATACATAAAAATATAGTCATTAGGAAAGGCAAATAAATACCAATCTACATTGATTAAATAACATAATAAGAATAGCTCCTTAAAAACCATGATCATAACATAACATATGAACACTTATATTTCTAAGCATCCAAATCATACTTTACTTCATATTATGAGAAACCCTTTCACAATTCATGGCTACTTTCTTAAAACATACTTGAAAACATAATTCATAACTTTCATAAATCCTTGATCATAAATTTATAGTTTAAAACTTGAAATTTCATAGCATATGCATGGATCCATGCAAAATTTATCGAAAATATATAATTGAACTTAAATCGTGCATGAATAGACTATTGGAATTAATAAAAGTATAATTGAATTGACCCAATACAAATTGATCAAAACCCTAGCACCATTGAATTGAAATTGGTATAGAAAGAGAGAAATATTTGGGACTCCATGAATGGAATAATATCCATGGATGAATCCGAAAACATAGGAGTAGTAGTACTTGCTAAAGCTAAAGGTTTTATCTCTCTCGACACATGAAAGCTAAAAACAGTCTACTAGATAAGCCAAGTAATTCCCACATATCTTGGTAGATTCTAACCTTGAAATTTGAAAGAGGACACTTGAAGCTTGAATAACCCTAATTTACCTTGATAGGATCCTTTGGAGAAGAAGACTTGAGTTCTACAGAATGATTTTTGATTTAAATAGCTTGTGAAAGAATGAGGGAAATTCAAAGGGTTTGGGTAATTATAGGTTTTAGAAATAGGTCCAAAACAACATAGTTTAGGGATTTAATGAGTTGAAAAAGACTGACATAACCATATTAAATGACTAACGGTGTCTCGTCAGCGAGATTGGTCGAGCTCGCCAATCCAATCGGCGAGTCACCAATCTCCGTCTCTTCACCTAATCCTCTTGGAGAGTCACCAAAGTCCTTTTCTTCTTGCCAAAAATCCTTGTTCCCTGAGTCAAATTCCAATAAAAATTGAGTGAGCTCTTTTTCCTTTTGGCGAGTCGCCAAACCCCTTTCGGCGAGTTGCCGAGTCCGTTTGGTGAGTCCTAGCCGCCATTTTTCTTTAAACTTGATCTAAAATTAGAGAAACTTTCTCAGGCATTACAATATCTCCCTCTTGAAAACATTCATCCTTGAATAAGAACTTACCTAGCACGAAAAGAGACTATCAACCCAACATGTGTACAATGAAATAATAAAATACATAAACCATGGAATATTCAATCCCAAGCTAAAACATGACTTAAAATTAATTTCATGAACATGCATGCATATAAAAGACATGAGAATGACTGAAATACATGATTTCAATAAAGTGATCATAAAGGAACTCAATACCTCAAGTTGGAATGGAAGGAAAGAGATGAGGGTATCGTGTAATCATGTCGGCCTTGGGTGGTGTAAAAGTCGTGTTGGACTGTTATATGCTAAAAGGCTGAGGTTTGTGTATAAATTTGTACTTGTACTCTTATTACCTGCTGGTATATTTGAAAGCCTATCTTGGTATGTTGGTTATTTCTTTTTATTTTGTATTGTCGTGTTCGTATCTTGAGGACTTATAAGACACTTTGTTAACTTGCCCACTTGTATGGATTGCTCGATCACTTGACATTCTTGTAGACTTTATCCTTCTTGTGGCTGTGAATTTGTCATTATTGGCATGTCTCTTGATTCGGACCCTTTTCCATCTTGATTATGGATTTTTGGTTGGTCTTAAGTATGGAAGTTGTCCATTATGAGTGCGAACTAGAAAGCCATTTTTAATATGGTTCTTAGTTCTCTTGATTGTTGGGTCTTTACCCTTCTTGATATAGGGCTCCGGTCCTTCTTGATACTTGATCATGTTGGGTGTGATGGCATGATGCTTCAAGAGGTGGTCTGGGTTGTTTGTTGATGTAAAAAATGGCAAGGTTATAGCCTATGCTTCTAGGCAATTGAAGGTGCACGAGCGTAACCACCCTACCCATTTCTACAATATTTTAATAGATGCAACTTCCTTGTTTCTCAACTTTCAAACTTACCGGTTTAGAATCTCAATCGGAACCTCCTCATGGGATAAATTCTCTTTCACATACACGCTATTGAAAGTCATAATTGAACTAGGATCACCAACACACTTTTTTAATAATAAAACATGAAACACTAGATGCATCGATGCCAACATCGAGGGAAAATCCAACTCATATGCCACCTTGCCATAATACCTTAAAATTTGAAATGGACCCATATATCAGGACTAAGCTTCCTCTTCATTCCAAAAATACATCACACCCTTCATGGGTGAAATTTTGAACTAGACCCAATCATCCACTTCAAACTTAAGTTCCGTCTTTCTCATGTCTGAATAGGACTTATGTCGACTTTGGACAGTCTTTAATCTATTTTTAATGAGCCTAACCTTCTCCATACCCTTATGCACCAACGCAGGTCCTATTAAGTTAACTTTACCAACTTTAAACCAACCAATAGGAGACCTACATCTCCAACCATATAAGGCCTCAAATGGATCCATTTGAATATTCGAATGGTAACTATTATTATATGCAAACTCGATCAATGAAAAATGATCATCCCAATTACCTTTAAAGTCAATTACACAGGCTCTCAATGTGCCCTCAAGGTATGAATGGTACGTTCAACTTGACCATCGTTCTGAGGGTGAAAAGTTGTGCTCAACTTAACTTGATTACCAAAACCCTTTTAGAATCACCTCCAAAACTATGATGTGAATTGAGTACCTCTAAATTGATAGATTAGAACACCATAAAGTTTAACCAACTCTCGAATGTAAAGTCTAGCATAATCCTTGTCCGAATGCACTGACTTAGTCATTCGGTTAACAACAACCCAAATCCAATTATGTTTCCTATGAGTACTAGGGAAACCTATAATGAAGCCCATATTCATTTTTTCCCACTTCCAAGTTGGAATTTTAATGTCTTGAGCTAAACTTCCCAATCTTTAGAGCTCAACCTTCACTAGTTAATGTAATAACCTCCAAGGTTATTTTCATGCTTTTGTGTGTTTTTATCATTTTACCCATTATCATAGATTATTTATAACTCTTATATGATGTCAGGATGGATGGCATGCTCCCCAAGATGTTCGGTTGAGTTTTGAGGTGGTTTGGTCATTTTTTAGGTTAAAGGTTTGAAAGAGTTGACTTTAGTCGACATTCGGAGATTCGAGTTTCGTGTGAGAATTTCAATAGTTTCATCAGCTCTAGAAGGTCCATTTTGGTCTAGAAGGAAGGTTGATTTGGGTTTTAAAGTCTTCGTTTTGATTTTGTGCGCTTTGTCATTTTAACTTTAAAGTTTTGGCCAATTTTGATTTTGGTTAACATTTTGAGTAAACGCGTCCGGATGGAAATTTTGTCAGTGTAGTTAGCTTCAAAATGCCATATTTGGTCTAGAACCCTGGACCTTCGCTAAAGTGAGTGTCGCTAAAGCGACCAAGGAGCAAGGGTCGGTTGTCGCTAAAGCGACCAGTTGTTGCAAAAGTGAACTACTACTTAAACGACATGGTCTCGCTAAAGCGACGCCCACCTCTACAAGTTGGTCGCTTAAGCGAACACTGGGGCCTCTCTAAAGCGACATCAGAGGACTATTTTTAGACTCCTTTTCAGATTTGAGTCCAAACTTCCAACCTCGATATTTATCTCTAGTGGGAGATTTGGGTAATTTAAAATGCTAAATTATGTAGATTTTCGAGGGTAATCCATTGGTGCATCCATAATTAGGAGCAAAGTCTTTTTTTGAGGTACATTACCATTTTTTTGCATTTTTGGCTATTTTAGGGTTTGAAATTGGTGGGGTTGTTTTGAGCTCTTCAGGTGCTCGAAATGTGCCCATTTTGGGGGAACAAGTTCCTTGAGTTATTTGGGACCTTGTGATAGAGTTAGTTTTTCTATTTTGTGCACGGGTCCCAATGTCAAATTTTGACTCGATTTTAGTTCCCTTTTTAATCATAGTAATATGGATATCGTTGGCCTTGTTTTGATGTGTTCTTCGATAATTTGATAGAGTGGCATCGTTTGGAGGCGGCCCAAAAAGGGAAGGATCAAATTTAGCGGTTTGAATGCGGTTTGGGCTTTGAGGTAGGGTATGGCTTACTCTTGATAAACTTGGCTTGGTAAGAATTAATATATTTTGAGAAGTACATATGATTAGGTTGGTAATTTAATTGTTAATATCCCAATGAGTAAATTGGAGTCGATGATCATCAATAGTGACTAGTTGGGGTTTTAGTTGTTGAATCCTTAGTCTAGGTGATATCTTGACTTGTTGCATCATTTAGGATCCTTAAAAATAGCTCCTAGTTAATTTTAACTTAGGATGCCACTTGTTTGGCTTTTTTGGTGTTTGTTGTCACTCATTGTGATTTTTGGCGTATGTTTATGCCTTGGTTGCTTCTGATAATGAAATGTTGGGCCCGAAGCTGTACTTTCGGTACATCGGAGACTCAGGTTAGTGATTTGAGGCCTTTAACGGAATTTTACTCGGCTTGAGTGAAATATGATTTTGATATACTATTTGTATTAATTTTCCTCTCCGGTGAGAAAAACTCCTTTTTAAAGAAAGAATAAAAATAGTGATATCAAGATTTTTGGTTGATGAATAAGTGTAAGAGTTTTTAAAGGAAATACTAGTGATATTTTAATTACGACATTTATTATTGAGAAGCTCGAGGTATGAATTCTGGGTGGCCCGTTGATATACATATCTCGAGTTATTATTATTAATATGATTGAGAAGCTCGAGGTGTGAATTCTGGATAGTCCGTTGATATACATATCTCTGGTTATTATTATTATTATTAAGAAGCTCGAGGTGTGAATTTCGGGTGGACCTTTTATATACATATCTCGGGTTGTTATTATTATTATTATTATTGAGTCCAGAATGTTGTTTCTAGTTGGGTTGCATATCTTGTTTACGTGTATGGGATTTGAACTAATCCGGAGCAACCCATCGGAGAATTTGGCAAAGAAAGGTAAATTTGCACCAACAGGCATTTGGTTCCGTCGCTAAAGTGAGTGTCGCTAAAGTGAATGTCGCTAAAGTGACCAAGCAAAAGGAATTGGTTGTCGCTAAAGCAACCAGTTGTCGCAAAAGTGAACCATCTCTTAAGCGACCTGGTGTCGCTAAAGCGACGCCCGCCTATATGAGGTGGTCGCTTAAACGAACACCGGGGCCTCGCTAAAGCAACATCAGAGGCCTATTTTTGGACTCTTTTTTTAGATTTAAATCCAAACTTCCAACCTCGATTTTTCTCTCTATATATGGACGATTTGGGTAATTCAAAAGGCTAAATTGTGTAGATGTTTGAGGGAATCCATTAGTGTATTCATGATTAGGATCAAAGGCTTTTATTGAGGTACGTTACCCTTTTGTTTGCATTTTTATCTATTCTAGGGATTGAAATTAGTGAGTTTGTTTTGAGCTCTTTTGGTGCTCGGAATATGCCCATTTTTGGAGCACAAGTTTCTTGAATTATTTGGGACCTTGTGAAGGAGTTGGTTTTTCGATTCCATGCGCCAAAATTTTTACCCGATTTTAGTTCTGTTTTTAATTATAGGAATATGTGTATTGTTGGCCTTTTTTGATGTATTCTTCGATAATTTGATAGAGTGGCATCATTTGGAGGCTGCCCGAAAAGGGAAGACTCAAATGTAGCAGTTCGGGTGCGGTTTTGGTGTTGAGGTAGGTTAAGGCTTACTCTTGTTAGACTTGTCTTGGTCAGAATTGATATATTCTGTGTAGTAACGTATGATTAGGTTGGTGATTTAATTATTGATATCCTATTGAGCAATTTGGAGTCGATGATCATCCATAGTGACTAGTTGGGGTTTTAGCTGTTGAATCCTTAGTTTATGTGATACCTTGACTTTTTGCATCATTTAGGATCCTTAGAAATTGCTCATAGGTGATTTGAACTTAGGATGGCGCTTGTTTGTCTTGTTTGGTGTTGGTTGGTCACTCATTGTGATTTTTAGCGTATGTTTATGACTTGGTAGCTTATGATATTGAAATGTTATGCCTGAGGTCATGCTTTTGGTACACCGAAGACTCAGGTTAGTGATTTGAGGCCTTTGACGGGATCTTACTAGGCTTGAGTGATATATGATTTTGATTTAGTATTTGTATTATTTTGCCTCACCGGTGAGAAAAACTCCTTTTTAAAGAAAGAATAAAAATGGAGATATTAAGATTTTTGGCTGATGAATAAGTGTATGGGTTTTTAAAGGAAATACCAGTGATATTTTAATTATGGCATTTATTATTGAGAAACTCGAGGTGTGAATTACAGGTGGCCCATTGATATACATATTTTGGGTTATTATTCTTATTATTATTGAGAAGCTCAAGGTGTGAATTTTGGGTGGTACTCTCCATGTCGTAGGAGGTAGGAGGTACTCTCCATGTCATCGATAAGGGGCACTCTTTTTATTTGGAGAATTTTATTTCGGAGAAATAAAAGCCTGTCTGGGAAGTAAAGTTCAGACCACGGTATCTCCAGTCATATTTGTGTTGTAGGAAATAAAAAAATGGGGGGGCTTAGGTTGAAGGGTAAGACGTCCAGCAATTGAGTTTTACTTTTCTTGAAAATTGCCAAGCCCCAACTCTTAGTTGTAAATTAGACAAGTTGTTCATGACTCGAGGATAAACTCAGAGGGATACCATGTGGGTCAAGTGTTAAGAAGTACTGTGATGGTTTAAGGGATTCTAGTTTTTCTAACGATGGTTGGAAAGTGCTCTAGGATAATAGTTTATTAGTTCTCCACCAACTAATTGGAGAGACAAATTCTCACAGAAGCACCCCAGAGAGATGTCATGAACTTAATATGAGTACGAAATAAAGGGGGGAAGTCAAGGAGAAAATTGCAAAGGTAAGGTAAAGGCAATTGATATGGCAACATATTTGACATGGATGTTTAAGTTTCAATAAGAACCCGGACTGAACCAAGTTAGGAAGGTCTGGAAGACACCAATAATTGGATAGAAGTCAGAATGGTAAGAAAGGCAGTGTTAAGAAGTTTTAAAAAGACTTTGAATAACATAACGCTAGAAGGTAGGTTTGTATGAAAAGAAAAGGGTATAGCAATGAAAGGATATCGAATAACTCAAGAGACACTATGAAGGATAATGACATCAGGCTAGAACAAAAGCCAAAATGTTAGCTATAGAGTTGGTCACAAAGGATGTCGTGATAGATAAATAACCAAGGAAAAGGAATAAAAAGCCTCCTATGGTAGAAGATGAAAAGAACGAAAGGTGAATAAGGGAAAAGAAAGAAGTGTGACAAGGTGGGACGAGCAAGTCTGAATGTGAACAAGGTAAGTACAGCAGAATGAATTAGGAGACGAAAGGATTACGTCCACCTTATACAAGTTCTATCAGAATGGTTAGATAATCTATGATTATATATGTTAAGTATAGGGCCAAGTAAGGAAGTATGTGGTAAAAAAAGTTAGGATATTTTGGATAAGTGATAGAAAGGTGCAAAGATGGGTTGAGTCAACTATCGAGATGGGATTAGTACTACGGGAAAAGTAAGACATGGCCGTGGTTGGACCAAGGGTTTATCCCGACATTGATTATAGGATAAGGGAGAAAAAGGCAAGGTAAAATATGAGAACTAGCGAGACAACGTTAAGATATTCCTGGTACCCTCTTATATTCTTGTAAAGGTAAAGAATGATATAAAGTAATGTGTCTAGAAGGTTACAAGCGGGAGTAAGACAAATTGTGAAATGGTTTAAGTAAGATGGGCAGAACTAGCTGGTTACCATAGGATGGAGAGTTTATGCGTCAAACTCCTTCGGAATTATGCCATCTAATGATAGATAGAACTCAAAGCAACTATGAAGATATATCATGAGCTAGTGTTATTAACTTCAAAGATAGCTGGGATGATTATCTATCACTTATCAAGTTGCCTACAATAATAACTACTACTCCAATATCTTAATGGCCCTGTACAAGATGGGTAGGGAAGGACATGTAAATCCCCCTATTGATTCCAAGGCTAAAAGGCCCCAATATGGTTGAGAAAGATATTAATGAGCAGCCCAGAGTCGGCAGAAATTCTATACAGATAATTGACGTGGCCATCTAAAGTTTAAGTTGATGATTGGGTGTTTTTAAAGGCGTCACCCAAGATGGGGGTAATAGAATTTGGCAAGAAAGGGAAACCTCGCCCGAGATACACGGGTCTTTATCAGACCATATGTGGAATAGGAAAAATTGCTTATGAATTGGCCCTACTATTTGGTTTAAAACCAATATATCCAGTTTTCCACCCGTCAATTTTTTGTAACTGTCTAAGTGAACCCTTCCAGAATATTCTCCATGGATGAAGTCAATGTAATAAAGGAATTACCCGATGAAGAGAAACCTATCGCCATCCTAGATCGATGGGTTAGAAGATAGTGGACTAAAGACATGCCTTCCGTTAAGATATTGTGGCAAAACCAAAACCAGAAAAGGGATGACTTGGAAAATTGAAGAGGATAGGAAACACAAGTATTCGTACCGATTCCCGATGTCTATAGGTAACCCCAACTCCTGAAATTCATATATTAATTACATGAATGGAAGTATGTGTTATGGCAATAGCAAAGAATCTCCCTACAATTTGTAAAAAGTCTTTAGGGAAGTTTTATTTAACATTCGGGGATGAATGTTCTAAAGGGGGGAAGGATGTTACATCCCATACTCTTGAGCTCAGAATGTCTCTTAAGCTTCTTAGAAGTTATCATGTGAGATGTATAATCTACAACACTATCAAACCACTCTAAGGAAGGAGAATGTGATACTCCATAGTAGGGAAAGTTGGAAATAGGGTCATGAGAAGTCGGAGAGAGTTGGAGGCCAAGTAAGGAGTCGTAGGACTTGACTTACCTATGTAAGCTACTAATTTAGAAGTTTTGCATACCTAAGACACTGGAGAACATATCAAGCTTACGTAGAAAGGATTACATGGGTTCTTAAAATAAAATGAGATTACAAACCCACACGGAGGAGGAGAGAACGACACGTGGAAGGAAGAGGAGGTGCCACATGGCAGCCTAGGAAAGTGCCACGTGGAAGAAGGTGACCCACCTTCTTGGGTTCAAGTAGGTGACCCACCTACTTGGGGGTGGACCCCACCAAGGACACATGGCAGCCTAGGAGCCATGACATGGATACGTGGCCCAATAAGGGCTAGACACGTGTCACCCTTAGGGGTTGACATGTGTCACCTCCCAAGGCAGCAAATATATATGTATGTTAATGACTCTTAATTCATTTTTTTCATCCAGAAAAAAGAAATCAAAGAGAAGAGCAAAGAGAAGAGAGAAAACGTGAAAGGTAGAGAAAAACTAGCTATGGCTTTGGTCAAGTTTAAGGTGAGTCTCCAATTTTTCTCCGTGAATTAATTATCTAAGGTGTCCCTTAGACACGTGATGGTGTATATGTGTATATTATTATAACTAAAGAGTCATTTCTTCAGCCCTACACTTAGAAAAAATTGAGAGAAAAACCTAGGAAGCCAAGGAGAGGAGCTACGGGTTTGGAGGCCAAGAAAGGTAAGGCCCGATTTCGTTCCATGAATTAATTATTTAAGGTATACCAATGTTATATAAAAGTTTTTAATAGCATAAAAACACAATTTGGGGCAGCGGAGAAGTGGTACAAATAGTCCGCTCCATTTCAACACGTCTAGAGAAATTTTGAGTCACAATTTGGCAGTTTTGGCCAATTTCAGGTAAGGTAAGGTTTTTCCTTTCAATTTGAACTTTATGGTGTTGTTATGGAGTGTATTACACTCCCTATAGGTGGATGTAAAAGTGAAAATGTCATAGAAATGCTTGACGTTGAAGACAATCTAAATTAGAGTCGTTATAATTGAACTGTAGTCGAAGTAAAGTGTTGTGCTTGTGGTATGCTAGTGCAGGCGTGTGGTGGTGTGTTTCAAGGATGGAATATGGTATAAATAGGGCATGGGTTCTGATGGTTGCAGACACATGACCCCTCATATTTTATAATTAAAGGTTTTACAAAATAGAGACTAGAAACCCTAATTTGGTATCGTAATTTTCAGCAAGTTTGTTGGAGTTGGTATTGTGTAATGTTGCCATGTTTTGTATGTATATGAGCTGCAGGTTATTGTTGTTGGTTGGCTGTATTACTTAGGGATGTAATTGGAAATTCGTATTGGGCATGTTATAGGGGAGGTGCTACCCAATTTCCGATAATGCTTTAACTAATTAAAGAACTAGTCGAGGAGACGAACAAGGAAATAGGTTCCATGAATACTAAGGTGCAATTTAAGATGCTAGAAAGACAAGAGTGGTTGATATTCGTATCACTTCCATGTTGAATAGGTTCAAAGGATGACGAGGCGAACATGACAAAGGGTAACCCGTACGAGGTATGTAAAGCCTGTCTCTCTTTTCTTTTAGGCATGTCTTAGATTTAAGTGACAAATGATATGTGTATGAACCTGGGGTAATTCTATTCATGAGCTCTGAATATGATTCATGATTCATAATTCTTGTTCACTTCTGAATGTTAAGACTCTTAAAGTAGTTAAGCTCCCATTTCTCAAGTCTTCTATATGTTGAAAAGTAGTGTATATAAAGCTTATTCCTTCTGTTGGCATGTCTTAGTCTTAAGTATGATATGGATACGAAATGTGGGGGTAATTCCATTCATAGAACCCCGAGTATGGTTCGTCAATCGTATTCCCTTCTTGATATTAGAACTCCTATGATAGTTGAGTTATGGACTTGTAAGTCTTCTACATAACGAAAAATAGTACACGTGAAGCCTATTCCTTCCTTCTTTTGAAACAATTAAGTTAAGTGAAGCGACATATGATATGAGCTAGAGGTGATTCCATTATAGGTTTCGGGTATAACTCAAGACTTGTACTCACTTCTTGAGGTTAGACTTCTTAAAGTGGTTAAACTCCTGTTCCTCGAGCCTTCCATATGCTGAATAATGATTGGAGGCGTAAGCTCCTATACTTAGAGAATCTTTGACACATCTTATGATGATATTCGAGAGACGTTTGTTATGCTACCAAGGTTTATGTGCACGTATATGCATTATTATATTATATAGGGATCGGGCCAAATGTTCCTCGACACTAACGTGTTATATGTATAAGGATCGGGCCATACGTTCCTCGGAATTAACATGTTATATATAGGAATCAGGCCGTATATTCCTCAGCACTAACGTATTATATGTATAAGGATCGGGCCATACGTTCTTCGATACTAACCTATTATATATATCGATCAGGCCGAATGCTCTTCGGCACTAACCTGATATATATGGATCGGGTTGTATGTTCCACAATGCTAATAATATGCATATGGCTATGATGATAGATGATGTATTTGTAACACCGATTCCCCGAGCGATCCAGATATGGTACGTGATAATGGTATACAGGACTTTATTTTGTGAGGTGCAGGTACAGTACCCTACTAAATGCTATACTTGATTTCCTGCATCCCTGTTTTAGTTGTTATCTTAGTTATGTTATGCTTATATACTCAGTACATATATCGTACTAATCCCCCTTACTTCAGGGGGCTGCACTTCATGCCCGCAGGTACAGACGCAGGTGTTGGGAGTCCGCCAGCTTAAGATTCCACTCAGCCAGTTTGTAAGAAGCTCCATTGATTCGAAGCCGAGTTGTAGTACCAAACCTCGTATGTATATATTTATTTATTCAGGGGTACGGCGGGGGCCTTGTCCCGCTATATGTTACTATTAAAGTTCTTATAGGTCTGTAGACATTTGTGTGGGTTATATGTGTAAGTTCTGTTCAATTATGTCCATATGATGTATTGGAAATATTAAGATACTATGGCAGCCTTGTCGGTTTGCACGCTCTTTCATGATAAGTTATAAATGAAAGAGGCTACAGGTATGAAAATTCTATGACCCACTGGGGTTCTTATGTACAGTTTTTATATCGATCATTACATCTGATAGATATGTATATGGAGGGTCCAGGTCAGAACCCAATCGCGGCCCACAGGGTTGGGTCGTGATAGCTAACTTCAAGTCATGAGTTTGATAGTCCTTTTCATGCACCTTAAGTTTCCTAGAATCATAAGGTATGACCTTGCCATTTTGAATCAAAACACACCCAAGGCCAACCCTTGAAGCATCACAATATATAACAAATCCATCAAACCCTTCCGATAAAGTCAAAATCAGAGCGGAAGGAAGTCTACCTTTTAAATCTTGGAAGCTTTTATCACATGCCTTGTACCATTGAAATTTCACTTTATTTTTAGTAAAAGTAGTCAAGGGCGATGCAATGGAGGAGAAGCCTTCCACAAAACATTTATAATAACCGACTAAGCCCAACAAACTTTGAATATCGGAAGGAGATAAAGATCTGGGTGAATTCTTTACCGCCTCAATTTTTTGGGTTCACCAAAATGCCTTCACTGGAAACAATATGACCAAGTAAAATAATCGACCATAACCAAAACTCACACTTGCTAAACTTAGAAAATAATTATTGATCCTTAAGAATTTGCAAGACAATTTCCAAATGAACGGCATGCTCATCCTCACTCAGAGAGTAGATCAAAATATCATCAACGAACATATCAAAGTATTGCTTGAACACCTTGTTCATTACATCCATAAAAACTATAGTGGCATTCGTTAGTCCAAAAGACATAACCAAAATTCAAAGTGACCATACCAAGTTCAAAAAGCTGTCTTCGGAATGTCACATTCTCTTACTTAGAGTTGATGATAACCCGATCAAATATCAATCTTTGAAAAGTATCTTGCACCTTGAAGTTGATCAAACAAGTCATCAAGCCTTGGAATGGGATACTTATTCTTGAAAGTGACTGTTCAATTTTCGGTAGTGAATACATATACATAAAGAACTATCCTTCTTCCTAACAAAGAGAACCAGAGCACCCCATGGAAAGATACTAATCTAATAAAACCCATATCCAATAAGTATTTCAACTATCCTTTAATCTTTGAGTTCCATCGGGGCCAAACTATATGGAGGAATAGAGATACACTGGGTATCGAGAAGAAGATCAATACCAAAGTCTATCTCCCTTTCGAGAAGGATACCTGGGAGATCATCAGGAAATACTTATAGAAACTTATTAACAATCAAAACTGATTCAAGAGTAAGGGCTTCAAAATTTGTATCCCTAACCCGTACAAGATGATAAATGCAATCTTTAGAAATTATTTTCTGAGCTTTAAGGCACGAGATAAATCGACCTTTATACATGGAATTACTACCTTTAGATTCTAGGACTAGCTTATTAGGAAACAGAAGCTTAACCACATGGGTTCTACAATATATGGAAGTATAACATACATGAAGTCAATTCATACGAAGAATAGCATCAAAATTGGTCATATTAAGCTCTACAAGATAAATTGAGGTGATTTTATCAAAAACTGAGACTGGAAAATTTGTATATACTCTTTTAGCCAAAACTGAATCACCAATAAGAGTATAGACCAAAAAAGGTTCTAACAAGATCTGAAGACTACCATCAAATTTCATGGCAAGATAAGTAGTAACAAATGATAGAGTAGAACCTAGATCCAATAATGCATAAACATCAAACTCAAAGACTTTTAACATACCAGTCATAACATCAAGTGAATCCTCCAACTCCTAACAAGTTTGTAAATCATAGAATTTGTTTTGGAGCTGACCGCCACCCAAACCCAAAGTAGCACCATGTTAAGCCGCTCGACCTGTAGTAGTCTGAGTCTGAGTATGGGGTCCTCCACCTCGACCTCTAGTAGCACTCGAAGGATAATTCTTCACTTGGTGACCCTTCTTACCACAATCAAAGATGGCACCCAATCCCGCCAAAGACTCACCTAGATGCGTCTTTCCACACATCTTGCATGAGCGAATAGTTTGGACACTAGAATCTCCTCCTTAAGGTCTAGGATTAGGCGCTCTATCCTTGTTGAAATTTGGAGCCAGTATGTTAGACGAATTTTTGTTGGAGAACCTTTAGTGAAATTATGAACGGCTATCATTATTTAATACCATAAGAGAATTCACCACCATCAATCTGAGCCCTCTTGGACTCCTTAGCTCACTCTTTCAATTTCTTTTCCTCAATTGGATTGGCATGCATCATAAGCCTTGAAATTTTCATTTTCTTGATCAACATGGCGATTCTACAATTTTTGAACACCAATTCTGACACACCCGACATAAATTTGCTCATATAAGCTCTAGAATTGACAACCACGAAAGGAGCATATTTTGACAATTCAGTGAACTTGAAGGCATACTCCCTCACACTTATATTCCCTTTTCTTAAGTTGATAAACTCTTGGACCTTGGATTTTGTCAACTCTAATGGAAAAAAGGGTCAAGGAAAGGAACCTCGAACTCTTTCCAATCAACGGGACCATTATCTCTACCCTTTTCACCCTTCCACTATTTTTACCATACCTGAGCAACTCCCTTAAGTTGAAAAGACACTATGTATGCCTTCTCCACTGGACCAATCCCCATGATGTCTAAGATCTACCAAATACCCTCAATAAATTGTTGTGGATCCTCATCCACCTTAGAACCATGGAACTAAGGAGGGTTCATACTAGTGAAGTTACGAACTCAGCTAGATGTTGTACCATTTGGGTTCACGGGAGACACCACTTCCCTAGTAGCTTGTGCTTTTATGGCTTGGGACAGCACTTGAAACACTGCCCAAAATTCTACATGAGTGACTTTCTCATCCAAAGGTTGATTTAGGGCTTGGGAAGATCGTTGCTCCTTATTCACACTCCGTTAAATCTTGTAGAATTTCTGAATTTCCTTTTTTTGAGTGTGTGTTGGGAGTAATGGAAAAGAGGTTGTGGGATGTTTCTTACATGAATTAATCTACATTGAAAGATGGGGTTTAAAAAAGGCAATGTGTGTTAATCTTGTGATGTGAAAGTGCGAAATGCTTTGATTTCGATATGGATGTGTATTTGATGAAATGCTTTGATAGTTTCATTGTGATTGTGAACTTCTTAAACTTGTCATTCTTCATTATTGTGTGAACATGCCATTTGCATTTTGTTCTTGAACACTCTGATGAGATGAACATGTTGTGATGCTGAGGTCTTTTCCGGTGGAATTGTATTGCCGAAGTCATTTTTAGCGAGAGTGTTATGCCAAGGTCATTTTTGGCGAGAGTGAGATGTCAAGATTATTTCCAGTGAGTGTGTGATGCCGAGATCATTTCTAGTGAGAGTTTGATTCCGAGGTCATTTTCGGTGAGAGTATGTTGCCGAGGCCATTTCCAATAAGTGTGATTTTGAGGTCATTGCCGGCGAGAGTCTAATTCTGAGGTTATTATCGATGAGAGTGTATTGCCGAGTTTATTTTCTGCAAAAGTATATTGCCAAGTTCATTTCTGGTGAATGTGTGATACCGAGGTTATTGCCGATGAATGTCACTAATACTTGATTCTTATTTGTGTATAAGCTTCCCTGCATATTTGTGTGTGTGGTGTATTGAATATTTTGTATGACCCATATGATACTTGTAATTTCGTCTTGTTATGACTTAACTGTTATTGTGGAATTTATATAAACTGTGTATTGTGAACTCTAGGCTGGACTGATTTTTTGTGCAGGTTGTAGTTATAGAGGTTCAGTTTGAATGAAAGGAGTTCTCAAATTTTATGAGATTTGCCTAGTTTTATTAGTTGGCTTATTGCGTATTGTGTTGTTTGATACTCACTTCTTGCTTTTTGAGCCCGAATAGTAAGTTTGAATTATCCCTTATCCTTCGAGGATTTGAGGCAACTTTGAGAGGTAGTTGATTGACGCCCAACAATCTCCCTAGTCCCTTTTCATTTATGCTTTGTTTAATTTGAGATACAAAAATATTTGAGACTTGTACTTATCTTTCATTTCGTATTTATTAGTAGTTTGTGGATGTGACAACCAGGTTTTGCGGGCTATTTGAGATTACTAAAGACATCCTCTTTTGCCTATATAATCTATTGATTTCTTTCGCATTATTTTCCACATATGTTTGGTTTAGGTTGACTTGTCTTAATAGGATAGGACAAGTGCCATCACACCCAATTTTGGATTTTGACAAATGGTATCAGAGACCTAGGTTTATACATCTCACATGTGTACAAGACAAGTCTCGATAAATAGTATGGAGACATCTATACTTATCTTCGAGAGTCTATGAAGACTGTTAGAAAAAAAATCTTCACTTTTTAATTCTTTATCATGCGTCCTTGATCCGAACTAATTCATATCGCTTCACTTCATTCTAGTCACGACCCAAGCCTAGGACCTAAACTTGACACGGCGAATGAGACACCCAAAGGTACCTCACCCAAGCCTCTTAGCATTCATCTAGAATTTCATAGGTAATGACATTCAATAAAAAGTGGAAATAAATGGGATAATGGGACTAAGGGAAAACAATGTAGAATTGGAATCATTAGCAACATCAAATATCATCTATTTGTCCAACGATACCTCTACACCTTTAAACTTGGCGGGGTTTTAAGACATGTCCCTAGCTTATCCACAAATATAGTTTCAAAAGTGCCAAAGGATAACCAAAAGTCTATACATGTCATATGCTAGAAAAAGAAAAGGGATGTTGTTCCCGAAACATGGGAACTCACCAACTATGTAGCCTGCAATGAATCAACTAGCAACGTGGAGGTGGATGTGGAGAAATATCGGTCCCAATATGGTGATATCATATAAATAAAAGAGTATGCGTTAATACTTTTAATGTACTAAGTATGTAGGTATACATGGACATTTAAGAAACATTAAAATATTAACGTAATATGAAACATAGTGCAATTCATGCATCATCACTCATATACATAACATTTAAAACATGTATTTTTGTGGGGAGATAAGCATAATCGACATTTAAGACCATGCGAGCTATTACATAAAATCCAACATAACCCCCTATGTTGGCACGGGGAGTCTACTTGCCGGATAGAGCTCCATCAACTTTATTCATTTCTTTAACTTTAACTTTAAGGGCTATTTGTGGATCCACTAGCCTAAGCCTACAAGGGCTCCTATTTTGGCGCATAGTTAATGCAATGTGAGACTTTACTTAAGGACCCTTTAGGTCAAGTCTCCATCTACATGCTACATTCGATGCTAAGTCAAATCACATAGAATAGTCATATATCATAAGAATACAATCATTTGCATAACTTTAGACCATCAAAACATCATTCAGTAGAATAGCTCATTAAAAACCTATCATTTGATTCATATTTTTGATAATTGTCCTTATCACATAAGAATCCATTCTTTGGCTAAGAATTATTTTCATCATCATTCATATCATTTCATCATCATTCATATCATTTCATCATTCATTCATTTTATAAGACTCCCTTTAATCATAAACATTAGCTTTTATAAAGTTTCATCTATGAGTCAAAATATTCTATTCAAACTTCATTGAGCATACAGTGAAACTAGGTAGGTTCACCTCATTCAAAATTCAAATTATTTAAAACAATACTAACATGTATGGGAGTAGTGAAATGCATCATTTAAGACATCTTAAAAATAATCCACCACTATACTTTAAAACTACTTCCATGCCTTCATATAAGGCCATTGGTAAACCATCCATTTTATGTAAATAATAGCCCATATAAGACAACATACTTAAATAAACTTCAAATATTCAAGAATCTATACATTTGGAGTCATATCATGAAAACCAATAAAACTTCATCACTTGAAATTCAATTATTGAGTATAGAAATTATTTGGGCTCCATGGGTGAAAAAATCCATGAATGAGACCCACATGCCCTGAGGAATGAAACCTTAATGCAAGCTTTAAAGAAATGGAGGCTTGATCTTCTTGTAATAAACCCTAGCTTTCTTAAGGAGGAGGAAGACTTGAGAGGGCATGAGAGATTAGGGTTGTTGTTCTTGGAATGTGAGTGAGAGTAAATGAGTGTGGGAAGGCTTAGGATCCTTTAGATAGGTGAGTTTAGTCCCCAAAATTACCACACTTTGGTTATAAAATATAGGAAAAGACTAAAATACCCCCTTTTAAAATTGGCCAGACGGGTTTCACGGGGGACCTTAACGGTCCATAGAGAGATTTATAGTCCATAATTCTTCATTGTGGTGTAGGAACTATAGGAGGACCTACAGTGATGAACACCACGGAACATACCATGGTCCGTGAAGATTTCCACGACTCATGGTGGTCCCTCATGGTCCTTGCCTTAAAAAGTTTTTCTAAGGTCTTAGGGGAGGGTCACCACAGAGGGCACTATGGCTTGTGGTGCTCACCATGGTTCGTGGTGCCTTTCTTATAGGGTTGTATATCTGAATCTCCACCATGGCGGATCACCACGGTCCATGGTGTGCACTACAACAAGTAACGTCCTTCCATGGTCACCATCTCATACCAGTTTTCTACATTTCTCAAAAATTTCATTCTTTGTTTCCCTTATTAGGACTTTCCAAATTCCCGAGGTCTTACATCTCTCTAACTTATAGTGATAACTCATGCTTGATTCTGTGTGCGTGCAGTTGAAATATCATCATATGATTTTGGTATTAAATTGAATTTTGAGGTGAAAGTGATAGACTTATAGAAATGATGTGTGGTCAGACATGTAGTGCACCGCGATTTGGCAAGAGTGAGTAAGGTTGTTTTTCCATGATGTATTTTAAACATATGGTATAGAAGAAGGAATAATGGTATGGAAGATCAAATAAAGGTCTTAACTTTTTGGTTAGTGGTTCAGCATCGAGAATGGTGTTGGTGTGGCCTACCAGTGTTTGAAGTGGTTGGACAATTGAGAATGGTATAATTAGGGAAATGACTATGTTGTGAGCACTGTGACTTTGGAGACTATAGTCTGTGAAGTTCGTCATAAAAGAATGAGTTGTGTAGTGTATGATGAGGATGATGTTGCATCAATCGAGATCTGAATTTCTATGATGATTTTATAGAGTGGATGTATATCAGGAAGGGTTATTATAAGTCTACGGTCGTGGTATCTGTGTGTGCTTGGTTAAGGTTATGGGTTGTGTTGCTTCTGCTATCGACCTGGCCTATAAAAGGGTGTATATCACTTTCAGGTGGAGACTAAAATACTTATGTAATGTATGGTAGTTACGTAATAGGTAGGAAGGTGTAAACTATCTGGGTATAATATGTTCTAGTGGTGGATCTACCAGACTTTCACTATGTGGTACTAGTGATATATGGAAATGATAAGTTTATTGTCAAGTGCGAATACTAACTATTAAGGAGTTATCAATT